>NW_027498604.1:0-136476 GCF_021521415.1 Bidens hawaiensis
CTCAAAATATTAAGTTCCAGAAGTGGAACCAACTAATTTGGACTTGTTGAAAAAGAGTTATGATGTCGGGAAGACAGACCAGAATCCGACATCCCGCATCAGCTTTGACACTCAATTTTATAAAATCATAAAAACCATTCAAATCTCGTCCAAAAATTACGTATTATACCTTTATGGAAACTATACTCAAAGTAGATCATCATGGAATCAAGAATCAATCAAAAACAGTGGAGTAACATTGCGTTACAGACCCTACAATAAACGTATACGAATCTGTCAGCAAGCTGTTATCATCAAAGCTCATTCTTAACGACCAATAAACTCGTTAATATGATCAATTAAGGTGTAAAAGAGTTGTAGACACTTAATACCGACCTTGAATTAGACTCGGGAGGGCTGGAACTTGGCTGGAGCTGCACGGAAAACGAGGTGGGAGGGCTGTAGCTGCTGCGATAGGCTGCTGGTAGGAGTTAGGGTTAGGGTTTGTTTTGTTTTATGATATAAAAACAAAAGTTACATCCAAGTCCTTCCAAATTGAAGTGTAAGGCAAAATGGAAGGAAAGTTAAATGGTTTAACGTACCGAGATGACGCAAAGGCTTCCGAGAAACGTCAGATAAATCCCGAGAATTATACATACTCTACAAGCTTTAATTCTTGAAACCAGAATTAACTGGCGTTACAAAGCTTCAAGATCCAATTCATTCGCGTCGCGCTAAGGAACAAAATTTCCTGAATTTATAGCTCGTCAATTCTAGATCTGGCTTTCATCATTCAAAAATGCGAAGTACAAAATGCGCCAACAAAGTGCCACATCGCGCCCATCGCCCTTCACCCGAACTCGTGCGCATCGGATGCTTTGCACCCTTCGCTATGACCACTGAGAGTGGTTAGCTACATAAGAACATAACTATGGGAATTTTCTTCCTTATATTGTGCTTTCATTTCTTTCCTTCTTTCCATATCGGATGGAGTTTTCTTCTTTAACATAAGATACTTCCATTTCTTTATCTTATTTTTCCCATTACTTGTCTTAAAATTTTTTTGGCCCTTCATCTTTATAAGCTTGCCAAAATTGGACCAAATTTTTGTGATTGTTACATCCTCCCCACCTTAGCATGAATCTCGCCCTCAAGATTTGCTAGAACAGATGTGGGTATTTCTTTTTCATTTTTGATTCTAACTCCCAAGTAAACTCTGGTCCTCTTCGGGAGTTCCATCTTACCTTGACTAACTTTAGCCTTCGTTGTTTAAGTTTATTAATTTGGAAGTCTTCAATTTGTAGGGGTTGTTCTAAAAATATTAGATTTACCTTGATTTCGACATCCTTTAAGGGCATGGTTAAAGTTTCGTCAGCCAGACATTTACGTAAGTTAAGAGACATGAAATACATCATGTATTCCTTTCATATCTTCTGGCAAAAGTAAGCGATAAGCAACTGTGCCGATTCGTTCTAGTACTTCGAATGGTCCAACAAAACGAGGACTTAATTTTCCTTTCTTGCCGAATCGTACAACACCTTTCAATGGTGATACTTTTAATAATACTTTATCGCCTAATTGGAATTCCAACGGCTTACGGAAAATATTTGCATTAACTCTTTTGTCGATCTCTTGCCGACTTAATTCTGTGTAACACTTTATCCGTTGTTTCTTGGACTATCTCAGGTCCAGACATTTGGTTATCTCTAGGTTCGGACCAACATACAGGCGTTCTACATTTCCGTCCATACAATGCTTCAAATGGTGCGGCCTAAATACTTGTGTGAAAACTATTATTATATGAGAATTCCATTAGAGGAAGGTGATCATCCCAACTTCCTCCTAGATCGATCACACAACCTCGGAGCATGTCTTCAAGTGTTTGAATTGTTCTTTCACTCTGCCCATCAGTTTGAGGATGATAAGCAGTGCTAAGATTCAACTGATTTCCTAATGCTTGCTGAAAACTATTCCAGAATGAGACATAAATCTACTGTCTTGATCAGATATGATAGATAATGGCACACCATGTAAGGCTACGATAGTATTTACGTATATTCGTGCCAATCTATCCATAGAGTAAGATTCATTGATAGGTAAGAAATGAGCAGATTTAGTTGACCTATTAATAATGACCCAAATAGCATTGTGCTGCCGGGTAGTCTTAGGAAGTTTCGTAATGAAATCCATTGTTATCATTTCCCATTTCTACACAGGAAGTTCAGGTTGTTGAAGCAAACCTGAAGGTTTTTGATGCTCTGCCTTGACTTGCAAACAAGTTAAACATTTAGTAACATACAGAGCAATATCTCTCTTCATCCCATTCCATCAGTAGTTCGGCTTAAGATTTTGATACATTTTATCACTGTCGGGATGCATCATGTACTTTGATCTATGAGCTTCACTCATGATCCTTTCTCGTAAATAACCAACAATCGGTACCCAGATTCTATTTCCAAGACTGAGTATATCTTCATCTCCTTTGACTAAAGAATCAATTGTGCAATTACGCTTTTCCTAGGAGATTTGATTTTCCTCGATTGCTTGCTTCCGAGCCTTCTTGATTTGCTCGATTAAATCTATTTGTAGCTCTAATCTCAAGCCGAACTCTCTTGGGTTTCTCACGTTCTTTCCGACTTAATGCGTTAGCTACCACATTTGCCTTTCCATCATGATAGATGATTTCACAATCGTAATCGTTTTTTAGGTTTCCATCCATCTTCTTTGATGCATGTTAAGTTCTTTTTTATCAAAGATGTGCTTTAAACTCTTATGATTAGTGTACACAATAAACTTGACTCCATAAAGATAGTGCCTCCATAACTTCAAGGCAAAAATTATCGCACCCAATTCTAGGTTGTGAGTCGTATAATTATTTTCGTATACTTTCAATTGACAAGAAGCATAAGCTATTACTTTCTTTCTTTGCATTAGTACGCAACCCGAACCTGAATGAGATGCGTCACTAAATACAACGAAATCCTCTGTTCCTTCGGGCAAAGCCAGTATAGGTGCATTAGTGAGCTTTTGTTTAAGTAAATCAAATGCTTCTTGTTTCTTGGTTCCCCATACATACTTAACATTCTTTCGGGTTAACGAACTTAAGGGAACTGCTATACGGGAGACATTTTCGATGAATCTTCTATAATATCCAGCCAAACCTAGGAAATTTCGAACCTCGGTTGGCGATCTAGGAATCTCCCATTTAGCTATTGCTTCAATCTTTGGAGGGTCTACTTGAATTCCATTTGCGTTAACAACGTGGCCAAGAAATTGTACTTCATACAGCCAGAATTTGCACTTGGAAAATTTAGTATACAATTTCTCATTTTGGAGTATTTCAAGTAAGATCCTAAGATGAACTTTATGATCTTCCTCCGAGTTAGAATAAATAACTATATTGTTGATGAATACGATTACAAATTTATCCAAATAAGGCTTACAAATTCTGTTCATCATGTCCATGAAAACGGCTGGGGCATTAGTAAGTCCAAATGGCATTACAGTGAATTCATAATGTCCATACCTTGTCCGAAAAGCCGTCTTCGGAATATCTTCCTCTTGAACTTTCAATTGATGGTATCCAGAGCATAAATCTATTTTCGAAAAGAAACTCGCTCCTTGCAATTGATCGAATAGGTCGTCAATTCTTGGTAGCAAATATCGATTCTTAATAGTTACTTTGTTCATGGCTTTATAATCGATGAACATCATCATGGAACCGTCTTTATTTTTGACAAATAGTATCGGAGCTCCCCAAGGTGATGAGTTTGGACGTATGAATCCCTTCTCTAACAATTCATCCAATTGCTTCTTTAACTCCTTAATCTCCGTTGGAGCTAATCAATAAGGGGATTTAGCAATTGGAGCGGTTCCAGGCATTAAGTCTATTCTAAATTCGACTTCTCGATTAGGTGGTATACCTGGAAGTTCATCTGGAAAGATGTCGGGAAATTCGGATACTATAGGTACGTATTTGATTGCCTTAGGCTTCGATTCTTCCGTCACATAAGCCACGAATGCTAAACATTCTTGATTTAAGCATTTGTTAGCTTTAATCATAGAGATTATGCTAACTTGACCAGCGTCTTTGTCGCCCGCGATTTGAATTGTTCATTTGTCAGGGGCTTGGAGTTCTGTGGTTTTCTTATTGCAAATGATACGGGCACGGTTATAGGATAACCAGTCCATACCTATAACTATATCAAAGCCAGCTAGTGTCATGAGCAATAATTGTACAGGTATAACGTAGCCGGTCAACAAAATCTTTCCGTTTTCTAGGGTTTCGGAAATTTTAACTATCTCACCACTGCCCGTAGCGCGTGCTTATCGGGTGCTTCGCACCCTCCGCTAGGACCACTGAGAGTGGTTAGCTACATAAAAACATAACTATGGGAATTTTCTTCCTTATAAAGTGCTTTCATTTCTTTCCTTATTTCCATGTGAGATGGAGTTTCCTTCTTTATGTTCTAAACATAAGATACTTCCGTTTCTTTATCTTATTTTTCCCATTACTTGTCTTAAAATATTTTTGACCCTTCATTTTTATTAGCTTGTTAAAATTGGACCAAATTTTTATGGATGTTACATGAGTCCCTCATCTTTCCTAAATTGTCCAATTTGGACCGAAATATTTTTGGATGTTACAAAGTATTAGTTTGAATGGACGATGGAATGGAATAGACGAGAGACTGGAATGACAAATAAATGCAATAGGTCGTTACCATTCCATTGTTTTTGTTTAGCTAACCTATGAAAATTGAATGGATCATTACTTTATGTTGTTTGTTAGGTAGGAACAGACAGATGAATGAGTACAAATAACGAAAATACTCATGCCTCAAAACAAAGAAAATCTACCAAAATAAAAATATGGGTAATGGTGGTGGTGGTGATGGTGATAGTGCTGGCATTGGTACTGTTGGCGGCGATGGAGGCGGTGGTGATGTGGATTGTTGCATGATGGTAGCAACAATGGTAATGATGGTGGTGGTGGGGGGTGGGGGGGGGGGCGATGACAACAACTATGGTGATGACGACGATGGTGGTGGAAGCAACAATGGTGGTATTCTGAAAAATGGTGAAAGAGGGAATGTAATATGAAAAAACAAGGGATTCAAATGAAATGGTTTTGACATATTTAGAGAGAATGAGATTCCGTGTATGATATGTGATTTATTCCATTGACCAATCAAATACCCTATTTTCCATTCCCTTCACAGTAACTAATTTTATTTCGTCTGTCATTCTTACACATCAACCACTGTCTTAATAATATTAAAAGATGGAGATAGAAATGGAGGATAAGATGTGAATGCAATTATTTTTACCAAATAAAATGTTAATAGTGAAATGTATATTTTAGTAATACTAATAAAATTTCATTTTTATCATAACTTTTGATAAATTATGCTTATGTCTGGACTTACATTAAACTTTCAAAAAATATCACTTTATCCATTTATGAAAAATCTAAAAAAGATTTAAAACCACCCATGTCATCATCGATTTAAAACTACCCCTATCGTCATCGCTACCCGTTTGGATCCTCCTCTTCCCATTAACGCATCTCCATCTGGTTATCTCGAATTTGTCAAAATCTCAAACAATAAATGATTTGTAATCTAGACCCTAGGCGGCAAATATAACGTCAGCCATAAAACACTAATGAAAAGTAACTCCTTGTCGTCTACCGCAATTTAGTTGTTTCACGACTCACCTGTGAAACTTGGAGTCGTAGATTGAAGATAACACTTTGTACTTTATTGCCCTATTCCTCTTTTCAACTAAGTGACATAGTGCACAATAACAAACTTATGTCGTTCGTACACTGTTATCAACGTTCATTCGAAACTACAAACAACGAATCTGACATTAGAAGGTTATCTGTTAAAGTGGTTACGGTGTTCCATAGGCTCGACAATAGCAGTTGTTTCCTTTTCATCTTGCATATTGTTCGATTGTTGAATGTCACGAACTTTTAGATTTGATTTTTCCTTTGGATTCACAATCAACTTTACATTATGTTATTTTTTTTCTTTTTTATTTAGGGTTCATAATCCACATCACTTTGTTGTTGCTTAACTATATATTGTGCACACAACTCACTACAGGATCAGCGTGAACGCCGTTATCCATCACTGCCTCTACAACAGCTTAGGTGAGCTCTCTTGCCGCTACATTTACCACAACACGAAGATCTCTACGCAATTCACCTTCTTCCACCCCAAACAATTCCATCATGCCACCTCATCGCCGTGTGCGGCAATGCGGCGTATATCCCGCATTGCCATATAGTGATGAGAATGATCTACAGATGCATGAACTTGACCTTGTAGGATAAGAGCTCGAATTAATGTAAAAAGATGGAGGCGGAGATGATGTCGATGATCATAAATAAGATATACTTTCTGTATTCTCTTACATGTATTCTAAAAATAGCACGTAAGTAAATAATTTGCATCTACATCCACCTAACTGAAACATAAAACCAAATAGGAAGGTTTTAAGAAAAACTGTCCATTAATTTACCATAAATGTCCGAATAACCGTTTTGCTAATGAAATATTATTTTAAATAGGGAGATTTTTCTTCACGTTAAACCAAATCTGTAATATAAATAAAAAAGAAGGTTGTACAGTACAAAGAGGCAGTGCAGAGGTAGCCTTTGTCATGTAAAGAAAGCAATCACAAGACATTAAGCCAGTTGGAAACCATCTCTCTCTAAAACCACTTTCTCTCTCTGCCACCCCACCCCCACCCCACCCCACCCCACCCCACCCCCATAATAATAATAATCAAAAACCAGAATCAATCCAATTTTGCTTTCACGAAACCCTCTCTCATTTCCAAAAATTCCCCTCAATGCCTACTACCCTCTTACCCATTTAATTTATATTTAATAACTAATAATAATAATAATATAACCTCTGTCTCACCCGTCGGAATCAATCAAACATGCCGTCGGGATTCCCTGGCGATTATTTCAACGTCAACAACACCGGACGATCCATCCCTCTAAACAACAACACCACCACCCCGCAATACCGGTCACCACTGGCCGATTCTTCCTCTCACATGGATTTGATCGGAAAACGATCGTTAGCTGAGTTCCAGCAGCAACGACATATCCAACAGCAAGCGGCCTTCTTTTTAAGGAACGTTAAACATCGCCCGTATAACCCGCTCGTCGATTTAACCAGTTCGCCGGAGATTTCGTCGGTAAGTATTAATACGACGTCGTCTGGGTCTAGGTCTGTTCCGCGGTACGGTGTTCCCGTGATGCAACAGTTTCGTTCTAATAGTTTTAATAATCTCGGTAACGGAAACTTTAACGGCGTGATGGGGAGTAATTTTCATAATAGTAACAATAATAATCCTTCGCGTGTGTCGTTAAATAATTTAACGGCGAAGCAAAGTCAAGAAACGGAAGGAAAGATGAGGAAACGGTTACAAGAATTAGAAAAAGAGTTGTTATTAGACGATGAAGACGGCGAAAACGACGTCGTGTCTGGTGTGACTAACAGCGAGTGGTCGGAGACCATTCAGAATATTCTCGGTGGCGGTCCGGTCACCAAACCGGACAACCTGCTTTCTCTCTCGCCGACGTCATCATCTTCGTCATCATGCGCCTCATCCTCTGCATCTCCGGCGGCCACGATTTGTCTTACCCAGCTGCTAGCTGACGCCGCCGCCGCAATCGCCGACGGAAAACTGGATTCTGCGACGGAGATTGTTAACCGGATTGGTCAGGTGGCTAACGCCGGTGGTTCGCCGGAACAACGGTTGAGTTTTTGCATGACGTCGGCTCTTCGGGCAAGGCTGAGTTTGGCTCCCGCCGCCGTATCGGAGTTGTACGGAAAGGAACACATTTTGGCTACGCAACTGTTGTATGACAAATCCGTGTGTTTCAAGCTGGGTTTCATGGCGGCGAATGAGGCGATTCTTGACGCCGGGAAACAGATTCATGTGGTGGATTTTGATATCGGGAAGGGGGTTCAGTATGTGTACTTGCTCCACGTGCTTGCGACGGCGCGTGACAAGGACGCGCCGACTGAAGTTTCGTTGAAGATCACGACTTTTGTTGATTTTGGTAATGGGGTTGTTGAAGTGTTGAATCTTGTGGGTGATGGTCTTAAGTCGCTTGCGAATAAGCTCGATGTTAAGTTTTCGTTTTGTGTGTTGAATTTTAGTTTAAGCGAGCTTGATTCGGCGTCTTTGATGGTGGAACCCGACGAGGTTTTGGTGGTGAATTTCGCGTTTAAGTTGTATAAGCTGCCCGACGAGAGTGTGACGACTGAGAATTTGCGGGATGAAGTGTTGCGGCGGGTGAAGGGGTTGTCACCCGCGTTGGTGACGGTTGTGGAGCAGGAGTTGAACGCCAACACGGCGTCGTTTGAGACACGCGTGAGTCAAGTGGCGGGGTACTACGGGGCGTTGTTGGAGTCGCTTGACGCAACCATGGGTAGGGGGGAGTCGGACCGAGTCAGGATAGAAGAGGGACTGAGTCGGAAAATAGTGAACTCGGTTGCGTGTGAAGGGAGGGACCGGGTTGAGAGATGTGAGGTTTTTGGGAAATGGAGGGTTCGGATGAGTATGGCTGGGTTCGAGCCAAGAGTGCTGAGTCAACTCAACGCCGACTCGTTACTTCAAAAGGTGTACTCAGTGAGTCTTGGGAACCCGGGTTTTACGGCGAAGGAAGACGCCGGTGGGATTAGTTTTGGGTGGAAGGGGCGGACACTCACGGTGGCATCGGCGTGGCATTAATTAAGAGAAATAAATAATATGAAAAATTGTATTATCGACTTTTAAAGTTATAATATTATAATACGGAATATGGTTTAGTGCGACAATGTACCATCATATTTGAACTAATTTTTAATCTTAAATCTATCATATCAATTTTAACTTTTTCTTTCAATTTAGATTCGTTCCACCGGACCGATTTGGTAATTCATTTATCGTACTTATTATAATCAATTTCAATTCATAGGAATCATGTTTTTTAATTATGTATAATAATATATCTAATAAATGACTTTATACTTCACTTTTTGTGTATCTTTTGTTTAATATCTAGTAGTTCCTATTTAATATGTTATATATATATATATATATATATAGAAAAGTGTTCAAATAAGAATAAAGAGTTTCTTAGGATTGATAAAAACAATAAATTTTTGACATTTGGTATTAAAACCTATGGTAAAAGAATATTTTTAGGAAACTATGTCGGTTATAATGATGAAAGAGTAATTCTAGTAAATTATGTCAGTTTTTGGTAATTTTAAATCTCAATCATTGATTAATATGATTCAATGGTTATGATTTATTTTTAGTCTTTCTAAGAAACTACTTATTTTTACTATAACCTCCCATATATATATATATATATATATATATATATATATATATATATATATATATATATAAAACAATTTACACATGAATACCCTGTTAATCAGCAAGTAGTATCATAACTTGTGTTTGATAGGTGGTGTAAGTTATAGAGAAAAATTAGTGGAAGCTAAATTTGAACCAAGCAAAGGGAAATGTAATTCTTACAACTTCATGTCTTCATTGCCCTTGAAAGATTATTGTTATAAAGTTATTATGAATATCAATATATAAATTTTAGCTTTCTATAGTGTTTAACTACACTTCTAAACAAATAATAATATTGTACCATATGCTTATATTTTAATTAAGACTCTTACCTAACACTAAAAGAAAAAACTTCATCTTTCAACTACAAGCACCACTAGGTATAACATATTAATGTATCTTTACTTATGGAAGAATTGTAGAAAAAAGTAACTTTACAATCAAATCTATACGTACAACAAATTCCTTAGGGGTTTTCCCATATTTAAGCAAGCCTCAATATGCTAGTTATGGTACCTCAATAAAGTATTCTTTTGTTTAAACGTGGATTTTAGTTACAAGGTCAAATGAATAATGCATTTGATTTCCTTTGTGAAGGCTAGACTTGTGTTTTCAATATGATTATATTATTTTTATCATATTTTCTCACACGTTACAAATTTCTTATATTTATTACATGTACGTGAATCTTTTACGAAAGCCTCATTTTTGTTGTTAGTTATTTGCTAACCGCTTTCTAACTTCAAGATCAAACAAATTAATCTATACTAAATATATGGTAAAGTTAAAATACAAAGAACAACAAAAATGAGAAGTGTAAGAAGAAATCTAATCCATTGTCTTAGATTAGAATGCTGGAGATTAATTAAGAAAATAAATTGATGAAAAGGGCATAAAGGTAATAACTCACTTTTGTTGATTTTCTCTTTCCACATGCAAGACACATATCAATTCCCCCATCATTTTAAAACTTCCATAACTTTTTCATGCAACATTATTTTTTTAAAAAAAATTCACCATAACAACAAGCTTTTTTTATCTTTAATATGAGTACCATATTGTTATATAAAAATATAAAAAAATTAGTGGGCTTTTTATATTACGTTATTGGTTGTTCATTATGATTTTTAATTGGGTTTTTCTATGCATTGTGTTATAGATTTTGATCATTGTGTTATCAATTGATGCTCATATTAAAGATAGCAATTAAAACAAAGATTACGTCATTGTGTCTTTTTGTTTGCCATTTTGTCTTTGTGCTCATCATTTGTCTTACTACTTATCATTGTATTTTAGTCATTGCATATTACGTTCATGTCATTGCGTAATATGTAGTTTCCATTGTGTTTTGTGTTTCAAGTCATTGTGTTATATGTATTCATCATTGTGTTTTACGTTTCATGTAATTGTGTAATATGTATTCATCATTGTGTTTTATGTATTTGATAATTTGTTGTTATTTTATCATTATATTTATGTATTATTATTACACAACCGTATTATTAGCATTTAAAAAAACACAATGATGATTTTAAAGACACAATGACGAAAAAAACACAATGATAAACAGAAAGACACAACGACGAAAAGACACAATGACAAAATGACGTAATTGTTTTTTAATTTTTATATAACAAAGTGATACTCATATTGAAGATAAAAAACGCTTGTTATTATAGTGAAATTTTTTTAAAAAAATAATGTTGCATGAAAAAGTTATGAACGTTTTAAAATGATGAAGGAATTGACATGTGACTTGCATGTGGAGAGAGAAAATATGTACAATTACTTTTAATCAACTACGATTTCTCGCACTTCTCATTTTTGTTAGCCTTTGTATAACTCAACCCACTAAACATAATAAACCACTAACATACCATTAATTGGACCAATTAAAATGCTTATTATACTATTAAAGCAAAGCAATTCCTACACATATTATTCAATTAGAATAGCCAAATATGATGTCAACTAACACTATTACTATTTATAGAATTACTTGCAAAGTTACACATGTAACTTTAAATATTGTATTAAATGAGTCTTTAGATATTTATGAATTACAAAACTTTATTTATCATTATTTGTATCTTATAAATCCATAAGGTATGTTATTACGTATATTATGAAATTTAATTTTTTTGTTATATTTTTTTAACTACCCGTGTATTATACGGGCTATATCATATTTTTAAGTAATTTACAACATTTAATGCATAATGTACAACTTTGAATAGGGGCAAAAATGTCATTGTTGTAACATCTATGGATTTTTCTTGCAAAAACACTAGTCTTTTGTGCTTGTATTTAATAAAGTTCTCATATTAATTACATTTATTAGTGTTGAATTATGTGTCATTTATTGAATAACATTATCTTTTTATGCGTGATTACATGATCCTATGTTCATTTCATCATAAACATGTTTACTCGTTAATATCACGTTGAACCGGAATGCCTAGATTAATATTTTATAACATGTAACAAAATATTTTGTTATTATTAATTTTACCCTAAGTATTTAAATTAATCATGTGGTTTAAAAAGATAACATTCTAGAACCTTCTATTTTAACCTTATTTCTCAAATTTTACATTATCTAAATCATTTAATTTGTAAAAAAAAAGACGTTAAATTCACTAAAGTGCCGTGCACTTTTAGTGTGGGCACACACATATATTTTATTATTATTATTGTATATTATTATTATCATTATCTTTAAGGTGATCTCTTAAGTTTTAAATAAGTTTTATCTCTATCTCAATTGTATTCAAACCTCAATTTTTGGCCTATAAATAGAGCCTCTTATTCTCATAATTTTTCACACAAAATCCCATTCTCTCTTTTCTCTCTAAGTATAATCAAGTAAGTTTTACATGTTTTCTTTGTTGTTCTTCATATTTCTTTGATTTTAATCTTATTCTTTTGAATTTCTTTGAGTTTGTTCTTATATTCTTGAGTTTTATTTGAATCTTCATAGTTGTTCATATACTCTCATCATGATCATCATAAATTGTTAATAAAACCCTTACTTTTTGCTCTAAAAAGATTATGATGATCATGTTATTCTAAGAAATCATAATTATTTTCTCAAAATCTTTGATTAAAGTATAATTTTTCTATGAACAACTATGAATATTTTTATAATCTTCAAAAACTCATAAAGTTATCATAACTAAAAATATATTTACATAATTGGTCCTTATACTTTCATAAGTGTCTATAAATATCCTAAATTATAATATTTACACTTTAAACCCTATACTTTCACAAATGTTAATAAATATCCTAAATTATAATATTTACACTTTAAACCCTATACTTTTATAAATGCTAATAAACAACCTAAACTATAATATTTATACTTTGAACCATATACTTTCCTAAATGACAATAAACACCCAAACTATATGATATTACACTTTTAACCTCGTACTTTATTATTTATCAAAACCATTCTAAAACATTTTGAGTTAGTATACAAATAGAGTATAACCTGGGTATGTATGTATCTGACAAGCAAACGGTTCTGTCGAAGGCAAGAGTGGCGTAAACAATCCCATTGGACCCGTGACTCTTACCTGGGAATCAACTTGCTGGAGGTTATGCTCTTGGTTTAGAACATTTTAGTATGCGGCACTCTAACTAATTTAAAAATCATAACTTAATCTAGGGCATCCCGTAACCGGTGCAACAAACTCTTGCTCGTGTTCGTGTTCATCCGTCAAGCAAGGTGAGTTCATAGCCCCTTTTCATGCTTTTAAACGTTTTATACTTTGGGGTGGAAATATGTAACTTATTTATTCTACTTTTATACATGCTATTTAATTCAAGCTTTATTTCATTATATTCGTTATGTGTAATCATTACAATTGTATAGTTAATCGCATGTACAACCATTAACTTGTTAAGCCTGTGGTAGTATGATTATAGATCTATTGGCCCGACCCGCCCGGGTAGAGGCCTGTGTGTTCAGAATCCGACGATCTTTAAACATTAAACATAATAGTCTAATCATGGATTAGACGACTCGCTAAACGTGTCAGAGTTTGGTTGTAATCACAAAAATATACAAGTAACTTAACACATATGGAATGTTTTCAACATAAAACTTATTTTTAAAACCTATGTTCTCACCAAGTATTTTTAGTTGACACTCTCGCATGTTTTTCAGGTGATGGAAATTAAGTTATGAAGATTCTTGAAGTTTTATATAGGGGATAAGTCAGACTTAGAAGTTTAATGAATAAATTGCTATGTCATGTTTTCTATTTGGATTTTGTTTGGTTTGAACAATATGTTGGTTTATTCTAGTATGAGTTTTTACATTTAGTACCATGTGCATGATTTCAATCTACGCGCGCCCCAGCGTTTCCGCCTTCGGCTGGGGGGGGGGGGGTGTGACAATTGTTATATGAAATGTGTATTTGAAATTTCTTCAAAATAATTACAATTTTCATCCTTTAAAGTTGTAACATTGGTATTTAATCTTTTACTTGTATATTCTTTTATTTTTACTTTTAACTCAACTACCCACACGATTTTTAAGCGGTCATAACTTTTTCATATGCTAATATATTTTAAAATAAAAGGCATCATAAAACGAGCATTTTATTATCTTTAAATTGAGTATGATATTGCTATAGTTTTCGAAGTAAAAAAATATGCATAAGTGTTTGCGGTTCGGTTTTGATGGTTTTAAATTAAACCATGAATCACTTTACACTTTTTTTGTAGTCGAAAACTGAAACTAAACTACTTAAAACTAAAACCCAACTAACCCGAACCATTACCAACGATTAGGTTCCGATATAATTTATACTTAGATAACAAATTGAGTTTAAAATAAAAATTATTAATCTGTCTATACCTTCACTTCAAACTAAGCACTAATTAATACGTTACTTAAGAGAATCATAATATGAACAAAGAATGTTTGGTCACATAAATGATAACCCTTATTAGAATAAATACAAGGCGAAATCATAACAAAAACAAATATTACAAAAAAAAAATCGTACTGGAAATTGGGCTAAATTAAAGTTGTAATAGACAAGTTACTCATATTAAATAAAACTTTGTTCAACTATATTTTAACTATATCTAATATATATTATAAAACATATCTAATATAAATAAGTAAATAATTAGCATTTCAATATGTATGGTCAGCTCTGGTTCAACCATGAAACCAAGCTGATGAACGGTTCCAGTTCCAAACGGAACAATGAACATCCATAAACTTACTACATAACTATCAAAGTATGTGTTTCTCGTTGTATCGCGCGAACACCCTTTTAGTATTTTAACATGTAAGACAGTTAAAACTCCAAAGAAATATCTCACACATTTTCAATAGAAAAAGGAAAGGAAAGGATTTATGTAAATTTTTAGCATACATAGCTTGACTTACAAAATTCGCTTGTTCAATGGTTTATAATTACATATCTTAATTAAACTTTTAACATGCTTATCTTGATTTGTAAAAATATCTTTCAAGGGTTTTTCATTTATACCAACTACTAGTTTTACTCATTGTTGTATAAATCTCTAGTCGTTAGCAGTGACGGATCTAGACAATAATTTCAGGCGTAGCGTAAAAAAAAATTAACTGTACATTAAGAATTTTTTTTATCAGCTTCTATTCAACAGGGCCTAATTACGCGTTTCATGTGTAGCGGAGCCCACTAACGCGTTTCGCTCATACAAGTGTCTGGTTACGCGTTTGGTGTGTACCGAGCCCGAATTCGTGTTACAAGCGTACCGGCACCCGATTAACCGTTTGCAATGGTGGATCAAAGCAAGTTGGTTTATAATGGGCCGCATCAAAATAACCCAAACTTGCTTGCCTAATGATATTATAATTATTAAAACTTATTAACTTACTAATACAATGATTTTATTGATATCTTTCGATCAGATCAAACACATATTGTTAATGTAAGTCCCGTGACAGGATCTTTCAATGTGATATCCATTAACTCATTTATTAGGCGGAAACTAATAAGCAAGTTGATTCTATAACAATCAAATAACAACGATGAACACGATGAACAAGCTTCAAAACACACGTATATTACTACGTCGGGTGCTTAAGCCCTTAACACATTTACACGGGTGATCGACCAACTTAGACGAACAACCTACAATGAGTTACATACATCATATACATAGACTACCAACCTAGGCCCAAAACATACTAAAGCCCACCGAAATCTAGGGATTTCGGTTTACATATATTATAGCCCAACTAAGCCCACAAATACAAAGCATAAACCACCAAATGTAGCCCAACAATCTCCCCCTTGGTTTATTGTTTCATCATCATTCATGCTCAAGTATGTCAGCGTCTGCTTCCCTATGCGCGTCTGCCCATAAACCTGTACGAATAATCGATCTTACCAAGCTCGTATATTCCTTAGCGGCTGGCTCATAAAGTGGCTCAGCAGTAATCTGAAAGCCGCTAGTGTTTTGATGTCATTCTTGCCAAACTTCAACAAATCTCTTGGATGGACCAAACGGTATTGACCCTTGGCCAGTCTTATGATTACCGTAGTTGTTTCACCTTGATACGTCCAAAACTTCATCCCATAAAGAGCTACCTCAGGAAATCTTGTTGGTGCATTTTGTGACCGTCGCTATGCAATTCTGACCAGCGGAACGCCACAGGCGAAGTTAGCACAACTTCGCCTTAGGCGAAGTTAGAACAACTTCGCCATAGGCGAAGTTAGCACAACTTCGCCTACTGAAGCCCCGGCCCGAGAATGTTTTATATATATATACGTGTGTCTTGTTTAGGTTTAGTAATCCAGAAATTAGTGTGTGTTTTGAGCAGTTTGTTTGTTTAGAGAGAGTAAGAGACAAGGAGAGTCGTGTGAGACGACCCGAGGTAGAGCTCACCTCGGGTCAGTCGTGTTTTCTGTTTGGTTACGGTATGTAACGTGTTTTGATTATTATATAAGAATTTGCAGATTTGATTATCCCGTTCTTGTATTCGTTCTTGTATTTGTTCGTGTACGTGTTTGTGTTCTTTATCTTTACACCAATAAACGAATCTAGGAGGATACCGCACTCCTAGACCTCGTGCGGATCTCGTATCGATCGGCGACGCCCCGGGGGGACCTACAAGTGGTATCAGAGCCATTAGGCTCTTATGCTATGGTTCGAGATCTGCGTTTTGGTGTTTCTGACACGTTTCTGATCGTTTCTGGCCGATCAGCGCCGCAGGCGAAGTTATGGGATTCAGGCGAAGTTGCCGTCACTGTTCGTAGGGTTTCGGCGATGTTATTGGCCAGGCGAAGTTAGCAGCCAAGCGAAGTTATGGCCAGGCGAAGTTATTGAGGGGCGAAGTTGACTTTTAGGCGAAGTTGACTTTTAGGCGAAGTTAACTTTAGGCGAAGTTAACGAGAAAAAAAAAGTATTTTGGTGTTTTCGTCTGTATGGCCCGGTGTACACGATTATTGTGAGACCGAAGATGTTGTTCCGTCAACGAGTGAAACTTGTTATCTCTTGGTCTTACGTGTGAACAAATACGTGTCAACTCTGGATTTGGAGTTGAGGTTGTGAATGGGATATTGTTTGAAACTGGATATTGACACATATTTGGGTGTTTGTGGGCAATGAAATTGTTGTTGTTCGAGGTTGACCAACTGAAGAAAGTCAAATTGAACTGAAGGTTTTCATCATTACTGGATTGCGGTCAGAGCATATTATTTATGTTATTTTCAAGGCGTTCGAGAATTGGATCCTGAAACGTGATGCTTATTTATTAGAGTGAAAATTCTGGAACAAGTTGGATTTAATCGGGAACTAAAGTGTTTATGTTCTTGATCGTTATCCCTGGTGATTGAAGATGCTTCGGATTAATTAATGGTCATGTGTTAGATTCTGTCAAGGTGGTTTTGTGATGAAATTGATCACTTGATGTTGAGTAGTTGAAGATTAAACCTTATCGTATGCCGACGAGTTGGTGAAGTTGTGGAGGAAGCCCAACTTCACGTGTTGGTGAAGTCAGATGGACTCACGTGATTGGTTGAGATGATCTATTGGCACGAGGATGCATGCATTTCAAAGACCTCAATCGTTATAGTCGGAGAAGCTTACACTGAAGGGAAGATCTGATATGGAAGACGCTGGGTGATTGGTAGATTTGTGAAGCTACATGACAGATTCAGACACGGCTGGTTGACTGCAAACAGAAGATCATCAGTTAAGAGGGGGACTGTTGGTGCATGTCGTGTAACAGATGATCTTTTGAGTTTGTTAGAATTGAGAGCAACGGTCAAAGGGGAGACTGTTGGTGCATTTTGTGACCGTCGCTATGCAATTCTGACCAGCGGAACGCCACAGGCGAAGTTAGCACAGCTTCGCCTACTGAAGCCCAGGCCCGAGAATGTTTTATATATATATACGTGTGTCTTGTTTAGGTTTAGTAATCCAGAAATTAGTGTGTGTTTTGAGCAGTTTGTTTGTTTAGAGAGAGTAAGAGACAAGGAGAGTCGTGTGAGACGACCCGAGGTAGAGCTCACCTCGGGTCAGTCGTGTTTTCTGTTTGGTTACGGTATGTAACGTGTTTTGATTGTTATATAAGAATCTGCAGATTTGATTATCCCGTTCTTGTATTTGTTCGTGTACGTGTTTGTGTTCTTCATCTTTACACCAATAAACGAGTCTAGGAGGATTCCGCACTCCTAGACCTCGTGCGGATCTCGTATCGATCGGCGACACCCCGGGGGGACCTACAAATCTCTTGGTGATCGGTATTGACGTCTCCTTTTCAGTTGGTGGCCACATTACATTTACCATGGTCTTGTTGGTGTGGGGCTCACGAACACCTTTTGCTTTCTTGAGAAATGATTCTGCAATAGGCGTGTTGGGAAACCCACGCTCCACTTGATTCTTCAAATAGCTCCATAACTTTGCGGCCCTTGGATCATTGTTTGGATTGCTGAAAGGAGCACTAATCAAATTGGTCAGATCAACCTTCGTCCATGATCCGAAGCTCTTCACTTTCTTGTAGTACTCAACACTACGCGATTTCCGTTTGACTCACCACATCTCCTTGTCTACGTCATATCCCCATGAAAGAACCCAGAACGATCACAGTACTTATCAGAAAAACCCTTTTGTAATTCCACAACAAATTTCTCAGGGTGATCAAAGGATACAACGTTCTGATTTGAATTTCTGCTTATCAACATCTTTCTCATCAATCATTCCTTCTGCTCATCCGTATTTGGTGGAGCAGTCATGTACTTCTCTATCTCCATAGAAATGTCGATATTTGAAGTAGGGGGCTTGTAATGGTCAATGTCAGCAGCACTTCTAAACTCATCTCTAAACTTTTGAACAAGCTTTTATTGGAGGTCTAAGTATATTGCAGCAAGACCTCCCATACTAGCTTGAAGCTCTTGAACCTTTGAATCTTTATCTGCATTGCAATCCTCAAGCTCCTTAATGGGAACATCCTTCACCACCGAGTCTTGTTCAAGCTCAAAGACTTGGCGTTGCAATGCCTGACTATCAACAGGTTCGGCCTCTAGAGCAATTCCCTTGCCTTTGTCTTGTAAGAACTTGTCTTGCATGGCCAGAATAGGAGCTATCTTGTCATATGTACTTAAGCTTTCTTGACCAGTCGGATCAGATGGTCCCGATGGTTTAGCAGTGGACTGAAGAAATGTCTCAAAATCAAACTCATGTGTAATGTCTTCCAAATTCGGTTCTTGAGTTTGTTGAGCAGCAATAGACAGGCCTTGAGCAGTCTAAGCTTCAACATTAACGGGCTCAATAACAATTGGTAGAATGGTTGGTGTCACATCAGCAGCCAGCACACCCGGTCTCGGATCTTTCTTTCGTCTCTTTCTTGGAATGAGATAGGCGGCTGGCTCTTCTTCAACCTCATCTTCAACATGTGTCACAGTGACTGATTGAGCAGGCTTCAATGTAGTCGACTGGAGCATATCCTTGAACGCTTCGAAATCTTTAACTTGTTCAGCAGTAGGTACTGACTGTTGTACCTGGTGTTCAGTCTCCATAGGTTTTGATGGAGAACTATCAGAGTCATCATCATCAGACAATGTCTCAAAGGCGGTAACAAACCTTTGAGGAGGAACCACGTGTTCCTCAGCAACAACTGCACCAATAACATCTACATTCATCTCCGTCGCAGCAAATCTTCCAAATTTAACCAACTGATGAAGACCTTGATAGACCACTTTGGCTCCTTTCCTTGATTGTTTCATTAAGCCAAAGGTGTTAGGTCCCAACGCCTCATGTCGAGCATCTCTACAGATTTGATCAGGTCAGGATGATGAGAATGAAAAATCATATGTAGAAACCCCGGGTACATTAGAAACATATCCTTCTTCTTCCCTTTGAGATTGCTCATCATCTCATCAAATACAAACTTGGAATAGTTATAGTTTCAATCCATGATCAGAGCAACCACAGCCGACATCTGGGTGAGGCTGATCTTGTTAATACCCCCCTTTCATCCTGAGACACACGTAAAGAATGTGTGAATCAAGAATCTCAAGTACGGATGAAAAAGCTTCTTGATGGCTGGAGGGTAGTCTCCCTCGTAGTTCATTCTTCTCACAATCGTAGTCACATCATTAGTTGAAAACATTGTTTGGTAGTGAGGTTGATCCCCAAAAAGTAGCACTTCACGGATTATGACCTTAGAAATAATAGCATCCTTTTCTGGATCTTCGACTCAATCACAGCTGCTCCTCCGGCACCTCTTGGATTGATGGAGGCATACTTTCAGAAATCATTCACCATCTTCTTACATATGATAGGATTTTCTCATTAGGCATGAGAAATCCTACAGGTGCTCAGTCCAACAATCATGGACTTGAATTCCTTGTGAGTAGGAGGAGGATCAAATAAGCATCCAGCAACATTGTGAGAGTCAAAAAACTTTAGAGGTGCTTGATCAGCCATGACTGCAACAAACGAGTCAAATTAGCGATGCACTTAGTCAACGAGGAATGAATATGACTTGAGGATTTGACACTTTGACCAAAAACATAATTATGTTAATGATTATATGATGAGTTTTAGGTTCAATCTGTGAGTATTCGGTCACATTTTGGGAGTTTTCTGTCCAAGTTAGGAGTTTTCGGTCCAATTTAATGTTTTCGGTCCAGATAATTTTAGAGACACCGAGAACAAAGAGTTCTCGGTTGACCAAGCGGGTTCTCTGTCAAACATTGCCGAGAACTAAATTGAGCCCTGGTTTGACCAAAGGTAATCGGTCAACCAACACCGTAAACCCTTGGATTCACCATCTTCATCTTCTCAAACTCGCCAATCATCATTGATGAACAACCTACAACTTTAAGAAAAAATCATAACACAATCAATCAACCCTAATCGTTCATAATGAACATCTAAACGAGTTACATCTCACACTTCAATCGTTCCAAAACAACCCAATGGCTTCGCAACCATAATCCGAAAACCGATTTGGTTAAGTTTTATTACCTTTAATGCTTGACGAAAACAAGATGTGAGTGTTGATTAGACAATTAGGAATTTTCGGGTGTATGGGAATGAGGGTGTTAAGGTTTTTACAAATTTGAAAAAGATATCCAATAATACACCAAAATTTCCCTTTTAAACTTCTGAGATATATCCATCTGGACCGAGAATCCAGATGGGCCGAGAACAGAAATTTGGGTCAATTGAACTAGGCCGAGATCACGATTACATGGATTTTGAATGTGTTGGGCCAAACATAATGGCCCAAGGACATTACTAGAAACCGTCAAATTTCATGAGCAAAAACAACCCCGATTCATGTTAAAAATGATTTCTTAAAGACATTTGTTTCGTCACGAGTAAACATGAGGTAAAAATTAAAAATTAAATAAAATTAGAACAAAAAACTAAACTAAAACAAAAATAATTTACCCATCTGGCCTTCAGTAGATTTAACATATTTTGGGATCAAATTTTAGCTGTTTTTAAAAACAAGCAACTTTTTAAGAAAAGATCCGAACATGAAATCATATTGACTAAGATAGTTTCACAATGATTCATTTTCAGCATTATTATGACATAGTGAAAAGGTTGATAGCAGGTAATTAGAAACTTAGCATGATTTTCATTGCGTCAGTGATATGCTTATATTCAATTAGGCATAAAGCTTATATGGACATCACTTATGGACATATGATGCCCCTTATCTCTTCTCAAAACATATTTGGCTTTCCCCAGATCAAGCCAATTTGGCTCCAACCCCCTAGTGCTTGATCAAAATATTTTCTCAAAAAAATAATAATAATTTTAAGCTTTAAGGTTGAACGTTAGACTTACATGCCGTCCGGACTTACAAGCCTTATTCAGGGTGTTTAGGACTTATTTGTATGCCCCACTCCTGTAGTTCCCTGGTGCCTCTTTAGACTTTTAGAAAACAAATTTAAATTGCAACAATTTTTACATATATATATATATATATATATATATATATATATATGTATGTATGTATGTATAGCTTCATAATGAAATATAATGATTTTGGCGATCAAGACACTAACGGGCTCGTGTATGACTGGGTAATCGCTTTTCTGCCTATCATTCGAAGAGATGTATCTAAGGACATGCAAACATCTTCAAAATGACTCTCCACAATAGGTTCAGCAGATTTAGTTTATATCACTTCAAAATTTTACTTATCATGGAAAGCTACCATACACATTAATGACTGTTCAAAAGCCCTATTAGCTTATTAACTTCATACGTTAGGCACAAAAAATCAATTTTTCTATCATTTTTCAAAGGTTAGATCAATTTTCATTTTAAAATATTTTAAGCTTCTATAAAGCTTTTAGCCGAATAATCATTTCACTTCCCTGATGATAACTTAGAAGTCAATTTTAGATTCAATCACCCCTGTCACTTTTAGTCTTCAGGTAAATGGCTATCCTATATGTCTACAGGTAGACAATAGAACCAAACATATATTAATATATGTCCTTCAAACTTAGATAACCGACATAATTTTCAGTGAAAGAGCTTAAAATTAGATAGTTTAAACAAAAACATTATATAATTTTTTTATATTCAGTCGCCCCAGTCACTTTCAGTCCTTAGGTTAATGGCTATCCCGTACGTCAAAGATTGACAATGGGACCAAACATAAAAATTAAATTATGTCCCTTAAACATGAGTAACCAGCATAATTTTAAGCGACAGAACAAAACAGAGATGTTTTTTTTCTAATTTTTAGTGACACACACACACACTCTTTTTGTATTTTTTTTTCTTTTCTTTTTCTCCCCCTAAATTTGTACATAAATTATGATGAAACAAGGAAATATTTATGTACAAAATTTAACCTAAAAAATACCCAGTCATCAAAACGCAGCATCTTAAGAAACCCTACAAGTACATTAAATCTGGCTTTTCCAACCGGTTTTGTAAATAAGTCCGCCACATTATTATCAGTGTGGACTTGTTCAAGACGAATCAATTATCGGTCGTAACAGTCACGAATAAAATGAATTTTGATATCGATGTGCTTGGTTTTAGAATGCTAAACCTGGTTTTTAACAATAGCAATGGCAACATCATTATCACAGAAAATAAGAGTGTCAAGAAATTCCAAACCGTAATCCAGCAATTGATGTTGCATCCAGATAACCTGAGAACAGCAGGCAGAAGCAGTAACATACTCAGCCTCAGCAGTGGATGTGGACACCGTTTGTTGTTTCTTGCATTGCCATGAAATGAGTCGATTCCCCAATAATTGGCATCCAACAGACGTAGATTTCTTGTCAATATCATCAACTCCACAATTGCTGTCAGCAAAAGCATAAAGATCAAATTATGAGTTTTCGGGATACCAAAGACCTAGCTTTGTTTGCCCTTTCAGATATCTAAAAATATGTTTAACATCAATTAAGTGAGAGAGTTTAGGATTAGCCTGGAAACGAGCGCATTGACAAACTACAAACATGATGTCTCGGCGACTGGCGGTAAGATACATCAGGGATCCGATCATCGATCGATAGTACGTTTGATCTACGGGTTTCCCTCAGGACCTGATGAAAGAAAAGGTCTTTCTACCATAGGATTCGTCGCACTCTTAGAATCTTGAAACTCAAACTTGGCCAACATATCCTAGACGCATTTCCCTTGATGAAGCAGAATGCCTGTCGAGCTTTGACGAACCTGCAAACCTAAAAATGTCGTTATCTCCCCCAACGAACTCATCTTAATCCTTTCCTTCATTGCTTCTTCAAACTCAGAACAGAGAGCAGTGCAAGTAGAGTCGAAAATGATGTCATCAACATAAATCTGAACCAAGATCAGATCCTTTCCAACAGTCTTTATGAACAGTGTCTGATCGATGGTTCCTCTCTTATACCCATGCTCTAAAAGATGAGCCGTCAACGTCGCATACCATGCTCGAGGAGCTTGATGAAGACCATAAAGAGCCTTGTCCAACTTGTAGACATGCGACGGATGCTTTGAATCCACAAAACCCGGTGGCTGATCCACATAAATTTCCTCCTTCACTTCACAATATAAGAACGCTGTCTTGACATTCATCTGATAAACCGTGAACCCCATGTAGGATGCATATACCAGAAAATCCGAATGGCCTCAAGACGAGCCACTAGAGCATACACCTCAGTGTAGTACAATCCTTCAACCTGACGAAAACCACGAACCACAAGCCGCGCCTTATTTCGAAAAATAACCCCAGTATCATCTTGCTTGTTACAAAAAACCCATCTCTTATCCAACGACTTCTTCCCAGTAGGCAACTCAAATAACTTCCAAACCTTGAGTTTCTCAAACTGATTCTGTTCCTCATGCATGGCGTCAACCCAGCTTGGTTCTTGCAAAGACATTTCAACAGCCTTAGGCTCAATCTGGGAAATAAAACAGGAATACAAGCAATTGTTGATGGTCCCGTCTGACTTCTAGTTGAAACACCAGCTTCAAGGGGACCAATATCATTCTTGATTGGGTTATCCCGCTGAATTATTGATGGAATGGAGTGATCAGGAACAGAACAGTTAGCTGGTAAATTTGTTGGATCATCAAGGACTTCATTGAGAGGGTTCTTCCATCCAGATGCCACAGTACTATGCGAGTACGAGGTACTGGCAATATACTCATTTGTATGGAATCAGGGAATAGAGTGCTACCAAAAATTTGACGAATGACACTTTCCCCCTCAACTGGTGATACAGTCTCGGTAACAACTTCTTCTAAATTTTCAGACAATGGCTGAGTAGTGTCCAAAGATTCAGACGGGTCGACACTCAGCATCGGAGACTTTTGAATATCAGTAGGAACGTCTTCTTCATCATCAATAACATTAGAAGTCCCTATCCCTGAGTTCTCTGCATCAACTACTGGAAACACATTGAACGACTTAAATAGTTTCTTGTAGTCGAATAACTAGTTAAGACCCACACAAGCATCGGTTTCATTCTCCTCTAGCCATCGCACATTGATATAATGATTAATATACATAAATCCCTTGTATATTTTATTTAATATTTTATTAGTTTATGTTCGGTTTTTAATTTTTAGCACATCACACATCATAAGATTCGACTATCTGTTTCGATGCCTTGTTGTAGACTCTGTAGGCAGTGCGACCAACATATCCAACGAAGTAACAATCATCTACCTTTGCTTCAAACTTTGTAGTCGATTCAAGATTCAGTAGAGTATACGGAAAACCAAAGGCTCAAAAATGTACAACAGTAGGCTTGTGACCATAAACGATTTCATAGGGAGTCTTCATCTATGATTTGTTGATCAACACCCGATTTTGAACATAACAGGCAGTGTTGACCGCTTCAGCCCAAAAGAACAACGGTAACTTTGAATCACACAACATAGTTCTTGCAGCTTCGATCAAAGTATGGTTCCGTCATTCAGCAACGCCATTTTGCTGTGGAGTACAGGCTAAGCGATACAGTCGAAGCATTCCCTTCTCGGCACAAAAATAATTTAGTGTAAAGTTCTTAAACTCCGTGCCGTTGTCACAACAAATTCACTTGAGCTTCAAATTCAGTTGATTTTCCATAAGCACTGCAAATCTCTAGATCAATTATGCAGTTTCACCCTTATTTGACAAGAAGAACACCCAAGTGAAACGGGAGTAGTCATCGGTGATAACCATTCAATGATTACTGCAAGAAAGACTCAGAACATGAACCGGACCGAACAGATCCATATGAAGCAGTTGAAAGACGCCGTAAATCATATTGATCAGCTTTGGCTTGTGTGCTTTGCGATGATGTTTACCTAAAGCACAAGCCACACATTTCTCGATTGTCACCAAATCTCTAATGGGCAGACCACGAACGATGTTGTTTTTCGTAAGAAGGTTCAGGGTTTTGACATTTGCATGACCAAGGCGACGATGCCAAAGCATGGCATTGTGTTCCGACATTTTTGAAAACAAACATGTAATTTCGTCAAGGACATTCTTTTTTATGTCAATAAGGTAGGCATTATCTTTCCTTTGAGACCTAACAAGAATCCAATCCTCTGGTATGATAATACCAGGCTTCAAAATCAAACACTCTTTGTTGGTGAAGTGGGTTGAAAAGCCTTTGTCACAAATCTGCGAGACGCTGAGCAGATTGTGTTTCAACTCCGGAACGTAGTTCACATTCTCAAACTTTAGAACACCATTACTCACGGTACCCTTCTGAGTAATCTTTCCCTTCTCTCCTCCCGCAAAGGAAACATACCCTCCATTAAAAATCTGAATGTCGCTCAGCTGAGAGATATCTCTTGTCATGTGCGTGGAACAGCCACTATCAACATACCACATTCTGATGATATTCCTCCACAGATGTTCCTGCACAATGTGTGAGATTAGTTAGTTTTAGGCACCTAGTCCATAGTCGTTCTAGGTACACCTGACTTGCTCAACCGTGTCACGGGTTGCCATGCATGTCTTCCTGATTATCAAAGATCGAACAGGAAGGCTTTGAAGACTTGGTCACCGGAGATTTAGGCAACCATTTGTATTTCGGTTTTAAAACTTTATTGTTTGTACAAACGGTTGGCTTTGTCCCCAGTTTGAGGACGAAAAATGATTTTGATTCTGAGGCCCACTTGGGTCTCGGAGCTAAAACCGGTTTTCTGTTCCGTTTTTGAACCGAATTAGGCTTGGTCTGATGTGAACTTGACCTTTCAGCCTTGTTTCTCCTCCAATCACCAATAGAAGGCTTTGCCTTATAATACCTTGTCTTATTTGAGTTAAAATTCTTGTAGGTATTTTGAGACACAGTCCTCTGATGACGTCTATAATATGGAACACATAGGAGACGTGAACAATTTCTAGCAATATGACCGGGAATGCCACAGTTAAAACAGGTTTGCCTTTTAACGAAAAGATCGTTGTGGCCAATTCCCGGTCTTGCTCTGTTGTGTGAGCTTGTTTGTCCGTCTTCGGACTTAGCATTAGATTTTTCACACTTGAGATTACAACCTTTTCTTTAACAAACTTAAGTGACAAATTTTAATCCGACTTTTACTTTCATCAATTTTATTAAAGAGCAGATAACTGCTTTTAGAAGTTTTCGAAAAATCAACCAAACAATTGTTTTTGCTCTTAAAAACAGAGCCCACACAAACATCAGTAGCAGTATTATTTAAAACAGGAAAATTCAAAAAAAGAATATAGTCAATGGGCGAATCATCATCCTCATCAGTCCAATCCTCAACTATTACTTCATCTGCACGTGAAGTAAACACATTAGAATCGTTCACCCCAAATGTTGATTCAGTAGCTTTGACTGAACCAACCATACCCTTGTCATTTGCAGTTAACTTACCATACTGCATGCATTTTTCTTTTTCTTCTTCTTCCTTGGTTAGAGGAAGACTAGTGTAGTTAACATTATATGGAGGGGGAGCCATGTTGTAACCATTACCCACACGCTTATTCTCTTTCCATTTTAACTGGTTTTCTATCATTGACTCAATGACAGCACTAGAGAAATCAAATTTCTTAAAGTTGAATTCAGCAATTTCAAATTTATTAGTTAACTTAGCTATCTCCAACTTGGATGCATCTAACTCGGCGGTTAGTTCGGAAATTTTCTTTTTAGCATCTAGGTTGTGACAGCTTTTTATGCTGAAATCAGATTGAATTTTTGAAAAATCCTTTTGTTTAGCCTCTATTTTCTCTTGTAATGACTTCTCCAGTTTCTTAAGGGTGACATTTTCATTCTTAATTCCCTCCATTTCTCTAAGCATATTACTATTGTGAATTTTATACAGTTCTACCTTATTAATGCATGACTGAGAACATAGCACAAAACTTAACTCAGCGAATTTGGTGGAGGTGAAGGCCATGAAAGCATGCTGAAGATCCCTAACCTGCTCCTCAGCTTCATTCTCTTCTTCTTCAACATCGATATCAACATTAGCAAAATTGGCAGTTTGATTGCTGATATCCAGAGCTGCCATCTGATCATCCCATGAAAATTGTTGAGCCACAAAACCTCGCTCACCTTCACTTGAACTAGCCACATTCTCACCTCTTCCATTGTTCATCGGAACCAAAGCCCTCTCCCTGTTTCCCTCCTTGGCCAGATTAGTGCATTCACGAGCAAAATGACCTAGCTCATGACAGTTATAACACCTCAAAGAACTCTTGTTAATCCCACCTTCTGATTTGCAGGCACGTTCCAATTGTTTCTGCCTGTCCTCTTTGTAAACCTTTTGGCTCTAAACACAGCCATGGCGATTTGCCAAGATATATCTATCTCCTTCACATCATCAGGATAGATTCAATCAAGCTCAGCAGTTACAACGGGTTGAATCAAATCTCAAGCAAGAAAAGCATTGTAGCAGTTCATAAAACCTGCCATCAAAGCAATGTTTTCTTGAGTCTCCTTAGAAATAGTAGAAATAGTAGGAATTTTCATGATTGATTGCACGCTGTTTGTCATCCATATCATAAGCCTTAATGATCGCCATCACCTTTGAAAGGGTCATTCTGGCCAAGTCCTTAGTCTTCTTGATAACAACCACATTCAAATCTTAGCTTTGCGGCAGTGAGTTGACCAGCTTGTTGTTGATCTCAGCAGAATTGAGGTTTATGTTGGCTGATCTCATCTCTGTGACCAATGAGATAAACATGTGTAGCTGTTTCTCTAATGACTCTCCCAAGACATAATTGAACATGTTGAACTGTTGTCTTAGAAGCTCCTGCCTGCTTCTCCTCATATCTTGATTTCCCTCATACACTTCAATGAGGGCCTCCCAAAGCGCTTTCGCAGATTGTATCTCTCTAAAGCCCAAGGCAATTTCAAGTGAAAGTGCCATGGTCAATGTAGCTAGAGCCTTCTCATCCTCCTCAGCCTTATCAAAATCAACATCTGAATACAACTCAATAGGCTTCATCTCCACTTCATCAGAACCTTCTCTTTGAGAAGTAATGACCTTAGGACCTCTGACAATACTCCTCCATATCTTCGCATCCTTTGCTTTTACATACTTCTCAAACCTGAACTTCCACTCTGCAAACCCTTTAGAAGACAGTAAATGGGGCACACGAGTAGTAGTCCCTATGATTGAGTCTCTTGGTGTAGAGTAGCATTTGAAGAGGTACTGACATATTGGTCCATCTTAAAACTGACCGAAAACTGTGAATTCTGATGAGAAAAGAAACCGAGAATCGTAAACGCTTCCTGAGAACCCAGAAATCTTCCTGAGAACACTGAGAGTTTACCGAGAACAGTCAACAGTGCCCGAAAACGCTGTAAGCTAACCGAGAACAATAAAGTTTTCCCGAAAACTTCAAAATCTTCCCGAGAACACTGAAAATATCTCGAGAACACTGAAATTTTTCAACAGACCAACAAAGCCACTGAGAACTATCAAATCCTTCCCGAGAACCTTCAAAACGTGATCGAGAACTATTTAAAACTCAAGATATGGTAATCTTAGAAGATATAACCAAATCCCGAGAATGCAGGGGTTTGAATTAAATTCAAAGATTTAACCAAATCTTTTCCGAAAACTCTCACCAGCCCGAAAAACATGAAGAATAGCTCTTCTTTAAAATTCAGAAATCCTCAACCAAAGCACACCCGAGAATCACCGGTAGAATCCTTGATATCACTGTAAATCGAGCCTAGAAAAAGTCTATAGGCTCTGATACCAATTGTAAGTCCCATGACAGGATCTTTCAATGTGATATCAATTATCTCGTTTATTAGGCCGAAACTAATAAGCAAGCCGATTCTATAACAATCAAATAACAACGATAAACACGATGAACAGGCTTCAAAACACATGTATATTACTACGTCGGGTGCTTAAGCCATTAACACACTTACATGGGTGATCGACCAACTTAGACGAACAACCTACAATGAGTTACATACATCATATATATAGACTACCAACCTAGGCCCAAAACATACTAAATCCCACCGAAATCTAGGGATTTCGGTTTACATATATTATAGCCCAACTACGCCCACAAATACAAAGCATAAACCACCAAATGTAGCCCAACAGTTAATGAGTAGTTTTAGTGTTTACTCAATAAAAATATTTATAAACATAATATTTAATTAAAGAAGAAAACAAAAAGACAACTCTAAACCAAAAATAACAATTAAAAAAAATTATACCAGTTAACTAATCTAACAACAAAACATATCATTTAAACATATTATATTTATATGTTCAATTTAACTAGAATATTTGATTAACAAGTAATGTGAAATGTTTAACTATAAGGTGACTTAAAATTCCAATCAAACTAAAAGGTATTATTTGTAACTGTGTTGAACTAGAAGGGGTTAATAATAAATTTGTTTATAATTTATTTCTTTTATTAAACCCACGTTCTTATCTCCTCCACTTCTTTTTTTTTCCTCTCTTTCAAGATATCCATACTCTATGGATTCCAAGTTAATTGTAGTTTATCTTTTAACTTTGAAATGTATAGTTGATAGGTTTAAAATTTTTTAGGGGTCACATAATATAATTTCAGGGGTAACTTAATATATAAAACGAAAAAATATACATATAAAAATGTTCACTTCGCCGAAAAAGTTGAGGGGTAGCGGATACCCCTCACTCTCAAGTAAGCCCGCCCTTGGTCGCTATTCGGGCAGTGGGGTGGAGACTAGCAATTAATTGGGATTAATCAACATTAATTAGGATTAATCGGATCGAACTTTAATGTATAATTTTCAGTTTTAAATACACACAATTTTATATGTGGTTTTCAATTTTATATATGCACGTACATTTTGGCTGGAGTCTCATTGGAAACCATTGAATTTGGATGGAATCTCGTTGGTAACCGCCAATTTTGGTCAGAACCTCGCAAGAAAACGCTGACTAAGTCTAATTAATCGCGATTTTGGCTGGATTTGAACATTGACCAATTAATTGGCCTACTAGCCCAAAATTAATAGGTGGGGTGGGAACTAACGATTAATCAGGGATTGATCGGCGCCTAGTCGGGATTTTTTCAACACAGGCTTTAGCTTAGATTGAAGAAGAAATTCTACATACACTCTGCTAATACTAGAAACACTTCCACAATCTAACCTCTTTGATGAAACTATCGGCGATTGTCAATAACGATCCAGAAAAATAGATATCCTCAACCTCATGTAGCATCCTACTTTTTATAATAATAAATAAAAGAATGTTATTTATTTAAATGGTGTGTTATTATTTAGTTAAGTAAATAATAATGGGCTTGGAAATAAAAAAAATGGATTAAGAGGATGATTATGGGCCTTAAGGTCTATGGGCTTATACTATATAAACCCCTAAAACCTTTCATAAACCCTAAAACCCTTATTTCCATCATCTTGCCTCCACACACTCAAAAACATACACAAATACACTCCATCCATTCGTACCCAGATCCGAGGAGAAACCGGGTGTTTTTTTTATTCAATATCCATCAAGCATCTAAGAAAACGTACCAAGATCCTAGTTAAAGCCAAGCTCGAACCGGAATCAAGCCGAACTCAGGAAAAAGGTGTGTTTTAAGATAAAAGGGTTAAGCATTTGAGGTCAGATAGCTATGAAACTTGGTGGAATAGTGAATCGAACCTTAGAGGGTAGGAAAAACGTAAACTTAATCATAAACAAGGTGTTTGGAATTAATCGCGATGAGCGGGTGGCATTCGGACCGTGTAAAAATGAATAGATAAAGTTGTTAAGGCCGCAACTCGTTAAAAGGGGTAAAACAGGCCTAAGAGGAATGAAAGAAAATGGTTATAGCTGAGAAGCATGAAAACCATATTTGAATCGCATTTATAGGAATGAAATTCGATTACTTTCAGAACACAATTCGACTCGTTTAAAATACTCGATTCGATTTGTTTAAAATACATGATTCGATTCGTTTGGGATTCGATTTGATTTGATTCGTTTTGGAATTCAATTCGATTCGTTTTGAAATTCGATTCGATTCGTTTGGGATTCAATTCGTTTTGGTATTCGATTTGATCCGTTTGGATTCTAAAAGTTCAGGATGGGTCTTCAGAGTGACGTGTACAAACATCCATGAACATATCTATCCTACGATGCTATGAGCGGAAATCATAACAAAGTGAAAAACACGAAAACATCTCTTTAATCTCCTTGTTTATTCATTGATAGCAGTGATAGGTACATAAGATGTGACAATATCAAGATCATATACAACATGGACCAACTCAACCAGAAGGTCAGAAGAACAAATGAACACAAAGGCCAAGCAACCTATTTATAAGCTTGCTAGGGAACTTATGCGGCGCATAAGTTATGCGCCGCATAACTTATGCGTTCAAGAAGTTGTCTCTTTTGTGTTTTAAATGTTAACGTACAACTCTAATTCACATGTTATCTTGACCTAACAACACAAGACCTAAGTACTAGACATTTCATGCTCTTACAATCTCCCCTTTGGATAGTACTTGTCTTGTGGTATCTAAGCAAATATACATTTCGTGCTTCAACAAACTCCCCCTTGGATATTGCTTAGATTTAGGTAAACCAACAACTCAATCATCAAGATAAAAGACTTCATTAACATTATGCTTTCCCAATCTTCTTTGAATGATATGACTTTTAAGGATATCTCTTCAACAGATTTGACAGTTTAAGTCTATTACCCATCGGCTTTAAGATTAAGTCCTCTATCTTTCATGAGTTCCACAACAATATTCAATCCACTGCTATCTCATTCCATTTTTCATCTCCACTTATTAATGAAGAATCCCTAAACACAGCTTGATTAAACTTTCAAAAACTCATTGTATTTGATCCATCAATCCACCATCAATCACATGGGAAGACCAACAAACATTTAATCCCGTGTCTTCTCTCCAAGTTCAAGATCTTGAATACTCAATATACAAGTCTTTATAGCTTATAAATGACAATATCGTGTATGTTCATATATCAACGTGTAAGTCTTGTATGCAACGCATAAGTATGTATGAACCAAATGATTTTACAAGCAGGTAAGTACTTCTATGTTGACATTTCAAAAGGTTTGATATATGGAGAGGATATATATATGGCATGAAAGGTTTAACAATGAAGTTTATATACCGTATATGTCACTTGGTACTTATGCGGCTCATAAGTTATGCGCCGTATAACTTATGCGGCGCATAAGTTGCATTTGAAAGTTTTTGACAAAAAATTCTGGGAAAACGATGATGAAATGATCTGATGTTTGAGTATGTTGTTCAACACCAAGTATATGACAATATCTGAAGTTTTGGTAAAGTTTGAATGGCTACATCGTCTAGAATGATAAAAAATGTATAGAAAAGAGAGGTTTTTGAGCTTTTCTAGGTAGATCATGAGCCACAAGGCTCTTATACCAATTTAAAGGTCAGGATGGGTCTTCAGAGTGACGTGTAAAAACATCAACGAACAGCTACCCTACGATGCTATGAGCGAAAATCATAACAAAGTGAAAAACACGAAAATATCTCTTTAATCTCCTTGTTTATTCATTGATAGCAGTGATAGGTACATAAGATGTGACAGTATCAAGATCAGGTACAACATGGACCATCCCAACCAGAAGGTCAGAAGGACAAATGGCCAAGCAACCTATTTATAGGCTTGCCTGGGAACTTATGCGGCGCATAACTTATGCGCCGCATAACTTATGCGTTCCATAAGTTGTCTCTTTTGTGTTCTAAACGTTAACGTACAACTCTAATTCACATGCTATCTTGACCTAACAACATAAGACCTAAGTACTAGACATTTCATGCTCTTACAGATTCGATTCGATTCATTTTGGGATTCGATTCATTTAGAGGTCAATTCGATTTGTTTAAAAAGTTGATTTTTCTAGTGATTTTTTAATAAAGACTTATTAGCCCCATCTAGGGGCTTTGCCCTTTGGAACCTGCTACCAGGGGAGCTGCCCCCGACCCCTGATCGTAAGGGGCTTCGCTAACCTGGAAATATGATCTGATTAGAAGTAGTTAAGTGATGCTTATAATTTTTTACACAGTTAGCCGTGCCCAGCTGAAAAGAGGTGTTACCGTTAAATCGGAGAGAAACAGGATCCATATGAGTTTCTAGTCCCGCTTCTATGTTATGTTTTTCGGGGCTGTGTGCATACTCTATGTGATAGGTTAATGCACCTACTAAATATAGTAAGTAAATGATATATGAATGTGTATGTATGTTGAAAAGATAGAAGTATATAGTTATATGTGTATAAATATATGAAATGTTTGTATGGTCGTATGGTTGTATCGAAAGAAGGGACCAAACCCTGATAATTTATGAGATGTTAGGGGCGAGACCCTAATAATATCTGAGATGGTAAGGACCAGACCCTAATAATAACTAAGAGGATAGGGACCAGACCCTCATAATATCTAAAATGATAGGGGCCACCCCCTTATAATATCTGAGAAGGTAGGGACCAGACGCTTATAATATCTATGAGGTTATAGGGCGAAAGGCTCTTAAAAACATAGAGTTAGTTATGTATGTAATATGAAAGTTAAAACAATAAAGTATGAAAATATGAAAGTATAAAGGTATGCATGTATGCAATGAAAGAAAAGTATGTAGGTTAAGTATGTAATATGCATCTTCAAATACACATATGTAAGCATATGAATGTAATGCTTGTTGCCTGATTAACTAGAACTCACTCAGCGTAGCTGACTTTTAGTGTAGCATCTGTATTTTGAGATTAATAAATAAAATAGAGTTTCACTATTAACTGTGTGTCGTTATTTAATTTCATTAAGTAATAATGGGCTTGATTGGCAGGCTTAGGATAAAAGATGGACCAAGAGATGGTTATGGGCGCAAGACGCATAGGATGGGGTATTTAAACTTCAAATTTCCTCAAACACTCCTCATTCTCTCCATTTCCTTTCCCTCCTACGCACACACTCAAAACATACACAACCTCTCTTCATCTCCCATTCATCTAAAAACCAAAGAGAAACAACAAGATTCGTGACTTAACATATTCAAGTAACAAGAAAAACCACCAAATCTACGGGTTGTTCAGATCCGAACCAAAACCCGAGACCGTAAGGTGAGTTTTGGTTAAAAAGGTTAAGTTTTAATGTCGGTTTCTACATGCAAACCGATATAACGATAGATCGGGCTGTAGGATGTAATAAAAACATAAACTTGGTAGGCCGTAACCCACCGGGTGCGATATAGGACAAAAAGGTGATGTTCGGACCTTCGACCCAAAACCCATAAAAAGAGTAAAATCGGGTCATAAGGAAGAGTCACGGAGGAAAACGGCTTTAAAATGGTAAAAATGAAGAAAAGGAGATTTTGATAGCATGGTACAGAATTGCATCGCATAGCCATGCGATGCGATTCATTTAAAGAATGCAATGCGATTCGTTTTTCATGCGATGCGGTTCATTTAAAGAATGCGATGCCCCGTTTTTCATGCGACGCGATTCGTTTTGCATCCATGCGATGCGATTCGTTTTCATGCAATGAGATTCGTTTTGCATCTATGCGATGCGATTTGTTTTCCCATGCGATGCGATACGTTTGCATCCATGTGATGCGAATAGTTCCTCCATGCAATGCGATTCCTTTTAGCCATGCGATGTGATTGTTTTGCATGCGATCTAAATTGTTGTATTACTCAACTTGATTCATTTTTCTGATGGATTTTTAATAAAGACTTACTAATGAAAATAATTTTTTTCCAAGCTAACCTGGCAGCTCGACCCCAGCCATGGGCGCTGCCCCTTGGGCCATGCTAGGGGCTGCGCCCTTAGACCCCGCTACCGGGGGCGCTGACCCCGGATTCCTGTTAGTTAAAGGGTTCATTACGTAGATGTATGAAGTAGTAGTAATAGATAATTGATACTCGTAACTTGTTACACAGTTAGCCGTGCACAGCTAAGGAGGGGCATTACCATTAACTCAGAGAGAAACCGACTAAAGGTGAGTTTCTAGCCCCTTTATCTGTTATGTTTTCGGGGCTGTGTGCATACTCCTATGTGTTTAGTGAATACACTTACCTTAAGTGGTAAGTGTATGCTACGCGAATGTCTATGAATGATATGTGAATGGTATTGAAAGAGTTAGGAGTATGTATGTGGACGTGTATGATTATAAATATATAACAGGTCAGCATAGTACGTATGGATCTATGGTTTAATGATGGTACGGAAAGAAGAGACCAGATCCTTACAATATCTGTGATGATAGGGACCAGACCCTCATAATATCTGTGATGATAGGGACCAGACCTTAATAATATCGGTGATGGTTGAGATAGAATAGCTTATGGTATATTATAGGGATTTATGAAATAAAGTATGTAAGTACGTATGCATGAATGTAAAGCATGTATGAAAGAAGTAATAGTAAGTAAGGTACGAATACGTATCTTCGGACACGTATGAGTAAGGATGTGAATGTAATGTATGTTAATTGATTAACTAGAACTCACTTAGCGTAGCTGACTTTTAGTATGCACGCAGGTAAATAGGTTAAAGGAGCTGGCTTGAGGAGGGCACATGGTAAGGACCGGAAGGCTGGCATCTTGAGAAGAAGTGTTATGAACCTCTTATGTTATGTTATGTTTAAGACAAGATAAATTCTGTTTAAGACAAGATTTGATGTTCTGTAATGTATTGGTTGATGTTTTTAATTATTCCGCAAAAGTTTTAATTAACTCTGATTTTAAAACTGTGTTTATGAATAAATCTAGCATCCAATGTAGGGCATCGGGATCGGGGCCTTACATTTAGTATGCACGCAGGCAAATAGGTTAAAGCAGATGGCTTGAGGGAGACACATGGCATGATTTGAAGAGGCTAACATCTGAAGAGAAAGAATGTTATGATGTTTTCTTTTATTATGTTTTGATTAGTTAAAGACAAATGGATGTTTATTAAGACAAGATTTGAATGTTATGTAATATATGTTTGATTTTTAATTATTCTACGAAAAGTTTTAATTCACTTTGATATTTAGAACGATATTTATGAGTAAATCCAATGACAATTTAGAGCACCCAGGCTAGGGGCCTTACACCTCACCACAAAACGGGGGCTCTACATGTGACCACCCTCCGATGTAAGAATCAAGATTTGGCTCTTAGAGGAAATAAGTACGAGAGCATGAGTGTTAGTAAGAATGAAAGCATACCTGAGTCTTTTTCTCTTTGCTATTTTACAGTTAGAGAGGCTAGGGTTGATGACGCCATTCACATTGTCTCTCCCCACTTCCCACCTTATTAACGCCCTAACATAATGTGGTAGAGGCATCTCGTATTCTTATTGGTTGAGGGAAAACATTTCTTTTATCTCTTTGTGGTCCACACATGCGAAGTTACTAGTTAGATTGTTTGAGCTGGGTTCGGTGGAATCGGGTCATATTTCTTCAGAGGTTATCCATGTCGTTAACTTAGAATCTTATATGTGAGGCCATAAATAAATTCATGTGCTTCATAAGGAGGGATTACTAAAATCATACGGCTACTATATTTACGCTGAAATGAACACCAAAAATCGATTGAAAAAAATCAACATATTATGTCTAGAAATCATTGTAAGGGTATTTAGTGTTTGGGAAAATACAGAATATGAGTTATTTTTGGAAATATGAGAGACATGATATCGCATTTTCAAATCAAAACTATTTGTGGTTTCTAAATACTTTGGTCAAAGAAAACTCTGATTGAATTGAGCAAGATTCAAGTATGGATATTTTTAAGAGATTTTTATTTAACTAGAAAAACATGTGTATTATGAAGATACAGTTATTAGGGTTAGGGCCGTAACTGTTTTTTCGTTTCTCACATATTTCAATTTCAAATTACATAAAATATGCTCTGCATTTAGACACCAAAATACATACGGAATTTAATCAATTAAATTATTATATTTTTTATAAAACAATATATGTCAGGGTTTCTGCCCTTTGGACCACGCCAAGAGGGCGTTGCCTCCTTGGAACCCCCATTGGTTAGGGGCACCCCTAAGTACCAATAGGGTTATTAAATCATAATAAGATCAAATAAGTGTGCGCCTCGTATCCGACTTATTTTGATTCATATGGCAATTAACTTGATCAACAAGTTAATCCAATTACACTAAAATAACCAACATTTAGGTATGTGCTTGGGTCAAATACAAACAACTTTTAATATGAGAAACGTACAAATAACTAGAGTAATCATGCTAAAACTATAGTATTCTTATTACTCTACTTCATGTCTTATACATGAAAAAGCTAAAATACAAAGGGAGACAAAAATAAGAAGAGTGAGAAAGAGTTATGGCCTAAAAAAAACTCTAAAGAAATTCAAGAAAAATAATAAAAAAATCATAACTCAAAATATAAATCAAAAACGAAAAAAAAACCTAAATTGCTTCCCACGTCTTTTTCGTACAAAAAATGGCGTAAAAGACACAATGTCGAGAAAACAGACACAACGACAAAATAAACTAAAAACACAATGATATTAAAAAAAAATACAATAGATCGCAAAATATAACAAAATGCTAAGTAAAATATAACATAATGTGGAGTAATATAACACAATATCAAGAAAAAAATGCGTAGTGTCAATAGAAAAAAGACAATCAATAATGAAAATAAACAAAAAGACACAATAATAAATAAAAAGACACAACAATCTTTTTTCCTCAACATGTTTTTTTTTTTTTTTTTTGAAAACTTGAAAGACGGGGAAAATGTTTTAGTTGTTTTCATACTTTTTTTTTTGTTTTTGATTTATATTTTGAGTAATGATTTTTTTATTATTTTTTTGAGGAGTTTTCTGTATGACCACGAATCTTTCTCATCCTTCTCATTTTTGTCTCACTTTGTAGAATAACTTGACCCGTCTAATATAATAATTACTCTAATTCAAACCTATAAAGTAATAATAATTACTTAAGTTATTTGTACGCTTATTAGGTTAATTTATACCATGTCTCACCCCATTAATGATATAAATCATGCTAATGAGCTAATGGTAGAGTGGTAAGGGGAAGACTTGGTATTCCATGCCCATGCTTGATTCCCGCCCCCCAACATTTAGTTTCAAAGGCACCAGGGTGATGGTGGGAGATTAGGCGAGTATGTGGTTTTCACTAGTTGGATCCTTGAATTGAACAAGTTTTATCTCACCACACTGTCATGCCTTTGGGCGAGTGTTCACGAGCGCTGGGCTCAGGTGAGGATTTTTCCGGGATCGAAAGATGTGTGTATCCCGATGTGATGAATTTAATCAGTAGCCCATTTGAAAGAATCGTTGGCCGTTAAAAAAAATGGTATAGCTTATCCGACTAAATTGAATTTCACATGATGGTTTTATACCCCACTAATGTTTGATTTGAGGTTTTTATTAGTTTTTCTTAAATAGAGACATGACAAAACATACATAAAGTTATTTACAAGTTTCATCTATTATTTATTTGTGTATTAAACTTCTTTATCTAGTTTGTAAGAAACATCGGAGAAACTATAACGGATCTTATCTGAGAGAAATGCCGAGGTTTTAATTTTATATTGTAATTGGTGAGGTTAGGTATGCTTTTTGTTCATTGGGCATATGTGTTGTGTTGCGCTTGGTGATTGATAAATTGTTATCGTCGTTAGTGTCTTGCTTGTAACGACAGTTTATTTATATAATTAAAGTTTGACTGACTGTTAAAAAATAGAAAAAAAAAAAACTATAATGGTATCTCCAAATAGGAATACTGCACAACTCTCTTAAAGGAGTCTCGAGCTAGCCTCTTCATGGAGTGTCTATTAAGAGAAACACCTGTTACACTCAAGGGCTCCCTCTATAACCAAACTTGTATTTGTATTTGAGCGGATGTTGAATTCGGAATCATTAAATAATTTTAAACCGAGAAAATTATTGTTTGTACCCCTATGCTGAATGGGCGGTGTCACTATACAAGTCTCATTCTCTTTGCGCGTTCCGTGCCACCGGATTTTTTAGGCGGGCACACTTTAACTCTTTCCGTGAGTTGACCGTGCGTTGATTGTTAAAGAAAGTGTGAAATGACCATTTCACCCCTAAGCCTTTAATCCAGTTTATAAATGTCTTCCAAAATTATGTAGATGCTGGTATTCAAACCCCAGACCTCCGGTTTATCAACCAACAAAGCCTACCAAGTGAACTGAGCTGCTATTTGTTATGGTTACAGATTATGAAACATATATTACCACTTTCATCGCTTCATCTTCCCCAAATTCCAATTAGGGTTTACTTTCTTCCCCAAACTACAAACACTACAGGCTTCGAGCACCACCGATCGCCCGGGTACTAAACTTCGAGCATGCTTAAAACCGATCATATATGCATGCGATCAACAAATTGAAGTTAACTAAGGCTAAAATCATGTAACAATGCGTAACTAACTAACTACCGAAATTAAACAACAAGAAACTGAAGTAGAATGCTTAACAACCTGCTGATAGTGATTATTAGCGCAAATTAGTTCATTCATTGACATAATTCAAGTATTCATTCAATTTAGGTTAAAAAAAACTACAAAATCACAAATCACTTGTTCGATTTATCAAAATCGCTAGCAGTTTCAATAACCTGCCGTCATTGTCGGAAGACGAAAACGGACTTTGCGTGTGATTCATTGATTAGTAAGCGGAGATCGTTAATTAAAGTATTAAACATAAGAAGGTGATTGATAATTAGGGTTTTGATGAAGGAGACAGGTATTCAACGGCCGATCGTAGGAACGGTTACGCTAAGAAAGAGACAAACAAACAAACTCATTATTATTAAATATTATTGGGGGTAGCAAAATTACCGAGTCCCGCCTATCCAGTCAGGGGCATACACGATAAGTTTCTCTTTTAAACCAAATAATTATTCTTAGTAAATTGTGATGGTCTCCATCTTTTGTCCAATCCATGGGGACCATGATCAAAGACCAAAAATAATTTATTTTGTTGCAAATTGTATAATGATTCTCGGTATGATGATTGCAGTTATTTCAAATCATTATTTAGCATCTAATTATCTAAAGTATGATTGTCGCAGTTGAAAATGGAATGTAGCTAAAGTTGTGGTATGTGCTTTAAATTAGGGTACCTCAAATTGAAAATGGAATGTAGGTAACGCTGTGGTATGTGTTTTAAATTAGGGTGCTTCAAAAGGACTCACTTTGATTGTATACTATTTTTTTTTCATTTAAATTTCTACTTGTTACCTTCTGTATGCAAAGAAAAAATCCAATTACAGTAACGAGATTGAAGACATGTAACTAAGTAACAAACTATACCGTCACCACCTATTAAGTTAACAGTCTTTTTTTATATATCGAATAAAAACTATTAAGTTTCTATTTTTTTTTTCTTTTTTAACTTTTATTATTGTTGTTGATATTGTTTTACTTACGATAGACCGTTAATATAGAATAATACATTGAATATAATAATAAAATAATAATAATAACAAAAATCACAAAAAGAAAATGAAAACAAAAGAAAATATAACTTAATAGTTCTTTATTTGAATTTTTTTAAAGACTAAAATTAAAAAAAAATGTTAAAGGGACTTCATTATCAATTAAAAGTGTTTAAGGAAATGAAAGTTTGGAGGAGAAGAGTGTTTTTTTTATAATTGCTTAAATTTTACTTTATTCAAAATACTAGATTATTGACCCGTGTACGACACGGACGGAAATATAGAAATCGTCGAGTACACACATGTCATTTAAAACGACAAGATGTTTTTTAATACGTTTTTGAGACGACAACATGATTTATAATTGCAATTCATATTCATACGGAAAGAAGGTATTGAAAATCATAAACTTACAAAAAAAAGAATTTACATAGTAGAATATAAGGGTGAGCAGAAAACCGAATTAACCGAACCGAAACCAAATTAACCGAAAAACAAACAGAAAAAACCGAACCGAAGCATTAACCGACGGCTAACCTTTTGTTTTTTTTTACGAATTTTCAGTTAAAACAAAAATTTTTTGTTGTTTATATACAACATATATTTTAATGGAGCTCTAGAACAAGGAGGGCGATGCAAGTATGATGAATCCAACCTAAAGATCTTAGAATTACACAATTTCAATAGAATATTTAATGATATGATACAAGATTGTTGTTTGTCTGTATCACTTATTTTCTCAAATATTCACGTGACATTTTAACTAACTATTTCCAATGCATACATGAACCAAAAGAAGCCCGCTTATAATCTTAAAAATATCACATTTTTCCTTAATAACTTTTCAGCCAATATAGTTTCTAAGTTTTTTAAAAAATTTTCAACTGTGATTGATAATGCTTACCTAGACCAAGAACAAACCTGAAGTCTCTTGGTAGGCCGCAAGTAATCGAATATTAGAAATTCAGATATTTATATTGATAAAATCCTGTTTAATCATGTTTAGTTAACTAAAAAACATTTTAATTGAATACTATATCAAAATAGCACACATCAGGAAGTTTATGACAAACATAAAACGCTACATTAGAAAAAGATCAAAGAGTGTGGAACTTGTTTTATTATTTTCCATGTGGGGCTAAGAATAGGAACTCAACCTATCATTAAATAAATTAAACAAATGTATGTTCCTAAGCAAAATTATATTAACCAAATGAAGTTAAAAAGGGTAACCTCAACCTGCTCAACACCATTAGCATCCTTCAGACCCTATAAGGTATTTGTTGGCAAGCTGCTCGATTTCTACTTTCTTAACCCTATCCAGTATTATGTGAGTCAATCCTGACCCTAACCTGATGCCCATGAATAATGCTATATCTATTCATTTCTTGATTTAAGAAAAAAAAGAGCTAGAAAATAAAGAAACCCTAACTTGGTGCCCATGAATAATGTTATGTTTGTTAAAACCATGTACCTGATTAAACTAAAAAGAATGAAAATCAGTAAAATAACAAATACAAGTAATAAAATATGAAACTTATGCAGCAACAATGTAAGCGACATAAATCATTGGCTAATTCATTGATGACCAAAAGATTGAATTTAGGGTTTGAAAAAGTAAAAGAATAGAGACAATAAGAACCATTACCTGTTTGTTAATTGAACGACTTAGAAGAGACTAAGAATTGATGGTGGGTATCACGATTTAAGGAAAAAGATGTTTTGAATGGGAGAAGAAGAAGAAGAAGAAGAAGAAGAAGAAGAAGAAGAAGAAGAAAAGGAGTGGGAGCGTGAAGAGAAACCGCACTGTAACTGTTATATTATAATGCTGAGATTTAATTTCAGAGAATTTCTAAGGTTAGAATTTAGGGGAAAGAAAAACAGTTACAAAGGTATTTTGAGTTTAATTTTGAATTATTTAAATGATAATAAATTCTAAGGTTATAAGATATATATGAAAATTAAAGAATGGAACCAATAAGAATTAAATAAAATGAATTTTTTTAATAGATATATAGATAGATTATTGGTTCGTTATATATGATAAATATAATTTATTAATTTCAGTTAAAAACCAAAAACACTTCTAATAATCAAAATATCCAAAAATAAACTAGTAATAATTTTTCACATATATGTACAACTTGCGACATAACATGTTAACAATAGTATTCTATACATGTTATTTATCGTTAAAAAAATCAAATACGTATAATAATAATAACAATAATATATCTATGCATGAATTACGTCTTTAAATTTTAATTAAAAATAAAAAAATATAATAAAAGGGCTCTTTGTATTATATGACTAACACTAAAATAAAGATTGTTATAATAATAATAATAATTAATATTATTATTATTATGTTATAAATCAGATATACAATACCCATATAACATAATTTGATTGTTAGTTTTATGTTTTACATGTATACTTGGTTTCTTTAGAATGGATTTGTGTGAAAATGAGTTAGGTCAAATTGGGCCAGCTTAAAAAAAATGAATTTGGTTATGGTTAAAATAGGTTTAGGTTGAAACAGACAACTTTTTGGTTTTCGTCAAAACGGTTCGAGTCAAAATTTGATTAGGCAGAGTGGTGAGCAAGCTCTAATCGAAGTTATCTATACTATGTCAAATGTTTTGTATAAAGAAGTATTGTAATGGATTTGACAAAATAAGGTCAAAATTGATTAGAACATAATATGTAATGTTGGCAATATCTAAATTATTCAAAGGGGTTGTTTAAATGTATCCAACAGCAAAGTGCGCCTTTTATAGAATAAATTAAACGCTGATTGAACTCGATATTCAAACTGGACAAAAATAAAGTCTAAATTTGAAAAAAAAAAAAACAAACATCAAAGTGCTATATAATTTTGATTTTGGATTGGGTAATATACATTTGATAAATTTTAGTTAGGGATATATGCATTGTCCCCATATGATAATACCTAACCATAAAAAAAACTTATCCAGTGTAACATGCATTTTTGAATTGTTTTCAGAATTATTATAATATGATGTATGTACATAGGAGCATTCCATTACCAAACCCTTTGGTCTCCCTTTATGTAATTGCATTGTGTTTTGGTTTTCTTTTAATGTAATTTTGATATTTTTTTATTTAATATTTTTAACATATTTACCTGATTGGATTTATTAAATTTAAATGTAATTTAGCTAAATGATATTTGTAGCCAAACAAAAAAATGCACCGTCGCAACAGGCAGGTAACAACGCTAGTATACATACATTTATGAATAGCGTACACTTCTTAATCATACATAATATTCTACACAAATCTCTCTGTTTTACTAGACGTTATCAGCACTGCTCTACAAAATCGTGTTGGGTTTCAGTGGTGGTCAGTTAAAATTTTGTTTATTAAAACCGGTTCAATAAACGCGATAAATAATAGTTAATCATATTAATTAATAATTATACGCAGCGGAATCCATATGATTTATTTATTTCACAAGTACATTGTATTTAGAAACCCCTTTCTAAATAACTCAAGTGTTAATATTTATTTGTCATGATCATATCATATATAAACAAATATTATTGGTGTTTTTCTAGTTTGTTATTGGATATGACCCGACTTGAATCATGACGTACTAGCCACATTAATAATAATATGTGTTTTGGGCATATCGAATCCAACATGAACACCATCTAATGTTGTTCGAAATCCACAGATAAGTCTACAACTCTTTGTGATTTTTGTTTTTTGTAAATTTAACAAACCATCTTTCCAGTAAAACTAAAATCAACCACAAAACTGCCGTCTACGAATGAGATAACCGCCACACCAAGAAGAAAATGTTTGCGGGTAGTTTAATTTGGGCCAAATCTTTTTTTGTTTTAAGATAAAGTTAATCAATATCTTTAAATTTAAATAAGGAGTTTCATCAAAAGTTGAGTTGGCAAATTTAATTGTTTTTAAATTAAATTACAAATTTTATCATGTGAATTGAAATATTTAAAACAAACTAAACTTATGCATCTTACTCGATATTACAATTTTATTAGTCCTATAAATGCTTGCTATTTACATGTGTATGCACTTGTAAGATGTGATTATGGCTCTAGACTAAGAGTATCACCATATTTACCTAGTAGTTAGTGGTAAATGGAGGATTATATGGGACAATGCTTTTTGATATTGTTTAACAGCAGTTATTAGGTTTAATGCACCTTTTTGCCTAACTAGTTATAAGGGCTGTTGTTGGGTATTTAGCAAATCAACCAGATAAGCATTGAACATCATGTAGTTTATGTGCACGTAACGGTGGTTTTGCTTAATCATTAAATGATTACTATTAATAGCTAAACCGCTTATCATAAGATATGAATAATCATCTCTTATGAGAGGGCATTTTATTTCGCATGTTGTTATGCCAATATTCAAATAATATCCCACTGCTAATAGCAAATACTCCCCATTATAACTAATCTCAAGAAGAGAATCATTTAAATATGATAGTATTCCCAGTCTTAGGGGAGATAAAAATGAAAGCCTGGTAATATATGAAATAATATGAATTACATCACAAATATCAATTTTTACATCCCAGAAGAGGTCAAAGTCAAATATGTCATACATTAGTAAAGAGTAACTAATGAGTTACTAAATGCATTCATAAAAACAACCATAGTGACAATGTCACATATGCCATTATCAAATTCATTTGCTCGCTTTTGAAGTGATCCAAATAAGATTACCATACAAAGAGAATGTGGAAGACAAATTGGTTCCAAAGATAACATCCACGAAAATTAAATGAGCAAAATAATGCAGTTGGAATGACCCCAGAAGAGGTTATATGTATAACCATATAAGAGGTTATTGATATAATGCTCAAGTGGGGGTAAATGTCCTAGAATAGGCTAGTATATTTCTAGAAGAAACTAGTAAGCCCTTGGAGAGGTAAATGTCCCAGAAGAGACTAATATAATTTTAAAGTTCCAGAAGAAACACAAGTATTGAATCGATATGAGATCTCTACAAATTGTATACAAAATAGTACAATGTGGAACTGGAATTCAACACGTGTTGTCACACCTTAACCTACGGCGGAATATGTTGGGGTGCGACATAATTGTATCATAGCTCAAAAGACACTAAAGTGAATACACATGCCAATATCTAAATTATTTATATTTCATATAATCCAAATACGCAAAGCACAAACATTGTCTCAAAAGAAATAAACATTACAACTAAAAATAATTGAAATAAGTTCATTATCATTCATCATGCATCCTAAGGTCCAACTATTCCTTAGCTTGTTTCTTCATCCCAAAAAGCTACCTGCGCCATGCGTGAAAATACATAGTTTGTCAACATAAAGTTGAGCAAGTAATCACGGTTTTTAAATACATATAATATTCAAAATGACAATTCCTTGCATAAATATGAAATACTGCAACTAACATAACAATAATATAACAATAACATAAAAGTTTTCTTTTCACTCGAATCCCATGGATAACGAGCTACTCCGACGGCGTATGATCATACTAATGAGGATGAGGATAAGGCTGAGATACCAATCACCAAAACATAAAATAAACACATAGTGACATTTGCATGTATAACTAATTGAGCAATATCATATAACGCAAATAATGGAATTGTAGTGAAAAAAATTATTTAACTTGTGAACGCATAACGCCCCCAAAATGTAAAACGGTAAAAAGAGGGATATGAATTAATTACCTTCGGTTAGTGGATTAGTAAGGATGAGATAATATAAAGTTAGGGTATAAAACGATTAAGCTCCTCGGGATATGCCGACAAAACTTCCTAGCGGTTAACAATAGTACAAATTAATTATAATGAACTATTTATAAGGATTACGATGGATAGGGTTTAAGTAAAATGGAGAATATTATTAGTTGAATTATCCATACTATAATTATCATCATTTTTTATTATTATTGTTTCCAATTATTATTATTATTATTATTATTATTATTATTAGTGTTAATATTATTATTTAGTAAATAATATAAGTGATATCTTTTATCCATGCTCATATTTTCAAGTAAATGGATTTTAACAAATAATAACCGATATTAAGCATTAATAAACATTATATATGTTTTGATGAAACACTAATGATAATTATTTATAAAAAGTTACACATATGTATATATATTACGGAAAAGTTATTTGAACCTTTAAGCTATATCGATTTAGATAAAAATATATTTTTGTTTCATATTATTTTTGCATATGTAAGTATATGTTAATTATTTATGTATATATATATATTTAAAATAAATAAATAAATAAATATATATATATATATATATATACAGTTAGGTTAGAATAAAAACCCACTTGAGTTGTGAAAACTTTAGAAACCCATTCTCAATCACATGTTTTTAATTAAAGATTAAATCTTGTGGTCCACAATTAAAGTTAATAAAAAATATAAAAGTTTATTTATATTTTCTCTCTCCTGAAAACATATATAAAAATTACTAAAAAAAATTTTAAAAAATAGCAAAACATTTTTTTATGTTTTCGATGTTTTGTATTAAATGTAACAACATATATTACATGTAACAAAAAAAAAAACGATTTTACATAGGGTTTTCACAACTCAAATGGGTTTTCATTCTATACTTTGCCTATATATATATATATATAATATATATATATATATATGTATGTATGTTTAGGTATATATGTATACATACTTGTAGGTAGGACAAATATGACGCGAAGCCATGGCCAAAATAATACCTCTTGGGTTCGGTTTCACTAAAACAATGTTTATTAATCTTATATTATGATTGAATGTTAAAAAAAAAAGAAAATAATAAAAAAAGCGCAAAACTGGGCCTGGAAGGGTTCGAACTCGCGCCTCTAAACCGGTTCGTAGTTAACGTATATGCACCTGCCATTAGGGCAGGTGTCTAACTCAGGTTAAAGATCCAGCATAAATGATTATATACAGATACATGCTCATCCCAAGTTGTATCATAAACCCTAGCACTTAGATTACGATGATTTGTTTGTTGTTCATTCAAATTAAGTTAGGGTTATTGGTTAGAAAATAGAAACGACCCGCAAGCATATATTGATTGCCTGTTTCGGAAGTGAATTGAGGGAGATCGGCCGTTTAGGGTTTCCGGCCAAACTAAGATCAAGGCAGGTATTGACGGCTTCGTATAATGTAATTGAATTTGGGTTTAGTGTCGCAAGGTTGAGAGAGACGTGTGAGCAGATTTAATTGGGTTTTTATTGAGCTTATATAGTGTTTTAGAGCCTAGTTTAGCCGCGGTATACATTGATCGCATTCGCTGTAAATTTGATTCGTTTTCTATAATTAAAGTGTCGGTGTGATCGCATATTAAAGGAGAATCATTTTCGTATAATCAATTCCATGATTTTGGCCAAAAAACGCGAGTTACCATGGAAGGGGAGGATGTGTCGGCGATAGGGTAGAGAGGGAAGAAGAAGAAGGGAAGATATTATTTGTGTATATTTGCAGTTTGGCCCCTGGTCTATAGAGTTGGGTACAAAACAAGTTTAAAGTTTAGGTAGGGGTGATTTATGTATATCTTTGATAGTTTTAACAATAAATAAATAAATAAAATAATTAAATAAAAGAAATATTCTATTGATAATTAACCCAACTATGAACCGGGTCGGGTAATGATTACAAAACATGAACGGGCAACCCGAAATGTTACACGTGTATAATAAAATATTTTCACATGCTATAGCAATAGATGTAATGGATGAGAAGATTACATATCTAAAACTCGGTAAGAGTACATAAACATAGATGAGTGCCAAAAATGGCAAAATACCTAAAAGGCTGAATTGAATATGCTTGATAAGAAAAACGTTTCGGACCTGTAGTCCGAACACCCATAGACGTCAAACCAGTAGGTTATAAATAGGTGTGTTTATATACACAAAGAACGAAAAAAATGAGATTTGCGGCGTATGACACGACTTGTAACACAATGGTTGTTTTCCCAAATCCCAGTAGTTGAGTGTGAGGAAACGTATTCCCCTGTAGTGGATGCGATAACCATCAAATGTTTTAATCGGCCTCGCAATCTCAGAAGGACTTCAGATAAAATTTATGGATGTTATCACCATATAGTTGTACGGGACAATTGAACATTGCCTTTACATGAATATCCCTAAATGGATACAAATGCCTAAGCATTAAAAACAATACCATAAGTATGTTTTATAAATCTCGAGATTCTTATATGACCTCAATAGAACTAGTAGTATATGATAAAATCGACTTAGCTGTTACGTAGAAAATGAGGGTATAAGTTTGATAAAAATGAGCCATATTCACCGGTCAAAATTTAACTCTTAAAAGTTCATATAAATGCAGCTTACAGTGATGATGTCCTACATCATCAAGAGACTCTATCAAACTTATTAAGAGAAAATTTTGAGACGAAAGAACTTGAGATGACTAAAATAATTTCTCGACCTACCGCTTGAGTACATGTTTAATTGTAATTTACCATTAATCAGCATACATGTAGAAGACGTTAACGTAGTTTAATACGAACAAAGTTGATTCACTAAGCACACTCGTGATTAGAGGTGGGTAAATAAACCAGTTAACCGAACCGATCCGAAAACAGAACTGAAACCGAATCAGTTTGAAACCGATTGTGTAGAAACTGGTTTGGAACCGATTGAAACCGTAGATTGGGAACCAGTTTGTAATTTTCTCCATCAAAACCGGTTCCAAACCGGTTAACCGAACCGAAACCGGCCAAAACCAGGCAAAAACAGGTCAAAACCTGAACCAAAACCAATTAAAACACGAACCAAAACTGGTCGTACCATGGTAAGAAACTGGTTTCAACCCGAACCTAAACCGATCATAAACTGGTTTTGACTTTTTTTGACCAAACCGAACTGGTTTGTGCACCTCTACTCGTGACTAGTCAATTGCTAGATATACATATGATTTGTGTTGCCCCACAAAGAGGCGAAAGAGTACTTGGTCCAGAGGTACCGTGATTAAATGTGATCGATGTCCTAGAGTACCTTATAAATATCACGAGATTTAACATTGCATTCTTGATTAATATAGGTGCTGGTGAAATATAGTTTTAATTCAACATATTGTAATCTTTTTCCTTTCATTAAGTTTTGTCCTAAGAGGTTTTCTTAATAAGGTTTTTAATGAGCCAACATAACTGATCCAACAACATCAGTTTTTCTTATAGGTCCTGAACCGGTTTAACACCATCCTGAAGCATGTTGTTTATTAATGTCACAGCCCCCGACCCCTATACCCCGGGAGGGGAGCCGCGAACGTTGAGTGATGGTATCGGTGTTTATTAAAATGATTTGCAGCGGAATATTTCATCAAAACCATAGTTACGAAAATTAATCAGAGTTATAAAAACACCATAATTCTTATTTCATAAACTTGGATAAAAACCCATTTTTTATACAAACATAGGTTTTATAGGGATAAACCCTAATTTATGTAACACCCCGGCTAAAGCGGAAACGCCTGAGTGTGACGTACAGGTTGCTCAAACACACGTGACACTATTAGGTGACCATAATGACATAATTTCATTTAAATCTTCATGTAACACAAGTTTATCAAATAATACAAGTTGTAACAAATAAATAAACAAAATAATAAGGTTTCTTTGAATATCCTATAAGCATGCTATGTGTCTTCTAACTTTCATCCTCGTACCTCTACACCTGTAACAAATGTATAAAATAAAGGTCAGCTATAAATATAGCTGGTGAGTTTCCACAGTTTAAATACGTACATAAAAACCATACAATTCATAGACATGTGATAAACGAGCAAGTAAGCCCTTTCCAGTTGGTAACAACCAACGTACTTGGGAAATCGCGCAAGTAAGGTCCTTTCCAGTTGGTAACAACCAATGTACTTGGATAAAGAGGCCCTTTTCCACTCGATGCAAATGGACCGGAGTGCAAAGGGGGGCGTATCCCAATCGTGCAAGTAATATTCGTGCAAGTGATACAAGTAGCACACAAGTCTATATACGAATTGTAGTTTTGTAATAGAAGAAACAATGCTTGAATTTTTTATATGGATACATATGCTACCCCAAAACATTAAAACTGTGACATTTGAGCCAAAACAAGGTACACCTCAGTATGTATTTACCGATTAAGCAAATAAACGCCTTTTGCATAACGAACGAACGATTAACCGAACGGGTCGGGTTATGACCCAGATATCTCGGGGGGGGGGGGGGCATTTATAAGTGATATACGATCTATACAAGCTAAAATATTAGAAATATGGTCTTAGTTTGATAGCAAACAAGTTAAACGAAAACATGCTCGTTTAACCACCCGCTATAGATTTAAACGCGAAAGATAGTTACAAACCAAGCATTGTATCATCCGTTAAGCCGAAAAAGACTTACCAAACACTTATTTGAAATGTTTTAAGCGATCCGAGAAAATATTTTTGATTTTTACAAACATATAGTATGTTTTTATAATTTTACACAAAACTAGCCGAAAAACACTCGTTTTCGCGCTGTTTGTCGCACCCGATAAGTTTTTCGCGCCAAAAACCGAACCCGAACTAAATTTGGACCGGGCTTTTCGTATTTGGGCTTGAAAAATCAGAAACTTGGGCCAAAATGGGCCCATGGATTCCGGCCGCAGACGCCACCCCACCCCCCTTCATTTCCTTTTCACATATAAACTAGATCCAAGCCATTTTTTCACATAATTTCTTGAAAACTCTGGATACAACTCTGCTCCAGCCAAAAACAGCAAGAAAACCTAAGGTAAGGAGCTTAAATAAGTAGCTTTTTACTTGTTTAATACCATAAAAACATGTCTTGGTTACTAAAAATCATTCCTAACCGTGTAAAAATCCTAAAAATGGTCCATAAACATTTTTTGATCATACACATGGTAAGGAACCTGTTTTGATAATTTTTTTGGCCATAAACACGGATTAAAGGGTTGAAACGACGTTTTTACGGTTCAAAAGTTTGTTTTTGTGCACTAGCCGAAACCATAACTTAAGGGTTGTTATGTTGATGAAATATTGCTTGGTTTGTGATATAGGACTTGTATCTAGCTTTCTTAGAAGCACAAGAACCTGAAAACTTGATTAAAAGGTCGGAAACAAGCCAAACCCGCTAAGGTAATGCCGAAACACTCGCTTACGGGCTATTTAGGTAAAGGTTGTGATGTGCATATTTTTAGGACTTGAAATTTTGTAGGGACATCAGGGATCATGTTAGTGAGTCCCTGTTTAAATTTGGTAATTTTTCGACCATCCGAGAATATTTGGCGAATTTATTACCGAATTGGGACGTTTATTTGGGAAAAATAGCTAAAATACTTTAAAAATTATAAAATTTTTCTTGGAACTCAGATTTGATGTATTTTGATCACATATGAATTTTGGGATCATTTGAAGAAGTTTAAAGGTGTTTTGTTTATTTGCGTTCGTGTGAATTTTTACAGCCAAATTTGGGCCGAAAAGAATATCGCACGAGCTTTTTACATTCTGGAATTGATACAGGTTGTTTTGGAACATGATTTGAGTATTCAGGAATTTTTGGTGAATTTTTGGAAATTGTTTGGGGTAAACGGACGATTTTCAAACGAAATATAGCTGATAAAATGAATTTTTATAAATTAATAAATCAGTAAATAAATTCCAGAAATATTTTTATAAAAATCTGCATATTTTAATTGATAAGTGGTTAAATTTTCAAAATTTAATGATTAACGATTAATTAATTATGCTAATCTGAATATTAAACAAACTCAGTTTTTATAAAAACCGGCAAGTTCGCGACTAGTGAATCTGCGGGAATATCAAAACACTAAGAGTGATCAAAAATCATATGTTTGAACTAATTAAGTAAAAATTAACTTTTCTATGAGAAACATGGACAATCCGGGTTGATTGTGCGCGTTTCTTCTCAAATCAAACTGAATAAGCGGAAACGGGCCCCGTGGCTAATCCGGGACCCCAGTATGTGATCTTTCTTTATAACTTAATAATTTTGTTAACCAATACATTTACCCAAGCTTATTTTCCCATAACTGTTTTCTGAGCGCGTAAACGAACAACTTGGCCCAGCTGGGAAAACGGGAATCTGAGCCATCTTCAGTTTTAAGTATTAGACATTGAACAACATCACAACCTAAGTCTACTGCCACTTTCTGGGCATTCCAGCTACGCTCAGATTAGTTATACAGCCCAGTTTAGTATTGAGATTATAATAATATTAAAATATTAATATTATTATAATATTGATTAAAGGAACTACTGATAGCGGACCGAACAAACCACGAGCCGATACAGTTCTGATTATCTACTAAACCGAGTTTCATGACCCCACTTTTAAACTGTTTTACGAACTTTTGGGGTGAAAAGCATGTTTGCTTATATCTATATACTTATCTGAAACATGTGATGATGTGAATTATCTAAGTGCTAACACATGAAAGTCCCCACAATCACAGTGATTAACTTCGAGCCGGTGGCTTGTGAATAGTACTATTGGTTTGACAAACCCAAACGGAATCGGCCTGGTTGCCGTGTCACATAGCGTCGTTTGCACATGACCATATTTATACAAACAGGCTATGTAGTGTTAGACATAGCTACCGGGGCATGTTGTGGGCGGAAGGGAAGCCACAGTGGTTGATTGAGCGTGGGAAATGGAGGCACGCAGCACGAACAGTCCAGGCTTCACTGTAGCTTAGCATAATTACATCACATACATCATTTACATACATACATACTTATTTCATAATTACAAGTGTTGACTTGTGAACACTCATTACTGTTTCTTGAAACTCGTGAAACTCACAAACTCTAGTAGTTGACCCGTTTTAAACTGCTTTTCAGGTGTACCTAAATCGGAATGATTGGGTGATCTGTTACTTGCCTGAAGTGTGTGGTTGATGCTATGTGAATAGAAGCAAGGGCGTTATTAGTAAGAATGTATAGTTAACGAACTAGTTTTGTTTGTATCGCTTAAACTGTTAAACAATGATAGAACAAAGAAAGGTAATATATTGTGAATTAGTTTGTAATGTTTCTTTATAAACAATGTATTGATATCAGAGGTGTCTGTTACATTCTCGTTTTACGCTTACGCATTGTGCTAGTCGGGGTGTGACAAAAACATTAAAAAGGGGTGGTGAAAAACTCACCTCGAAATCAAAAACAAACTTGTAATAAAAGCCAAAAGCACAATAACGAAACCGAAGCGGTCAAACGTCACGAACTATAAATGAAATAAATACGGAATTTAAAGACTAATCCAACGAGATTATTAAAGTTTATTATTTGTTGGGAACATGTGTTATTTAATTATTTTAAGGCATGGGTTATTTTAATATTAGTCTAAATCTTAATGGTTTTAACGAATTTTATGCTAACAAAGTAAAGTTTAACGAATTATGAATTAACGGTACCGAATCAAGGTTTAATGTTTTAAAAGTTGACAGATTAAAGTCCAATGAATGAATTAAAATTAATAAATTAAAGTTACCAAGTTAAAGTTAACGAATCATGATATAAACTAATTTTAAATGGATTAACAAACTATCTTATTAACATATTATTTAATTAATAATTTATTATTAATAAGTGAACTTTAATATTTATGGGATACGGATTTTAAGGGTACAAGTTTTATCAAAAACGACTATGTTGATGTATTATAAAGGTTGACGAAATGCAATAATAATAATAATAATAATAATAATAATAATAATAATATTAATATGATATTATATTAACGGATTCTTACGAAGCATAACGGATATGAAAAGGGTCAATTTTTGAAAGAAAATTGACAAAATTAGTTTATTATTAATTCTATTTAACTGAAAAAGATTTAATATGATTTTTATGATTTTTAACATGTTAAACTTGATTTAATATATAAAAGGAAAAATATTTAAATTAAAATATCAAAAAAAATTCGCCGTGAGCCGGGTTTGAACCCGGGTTTAAACCTCCACAACCTAGTGTCTCAACCAACTAGTCTAACATGTTTATTTGGAAAACTATAGAAACAGATTTATATATAGACTTTATAGGTTCATCTTCCTCATTTATAAACCCTAGGTTTTGATTCTATTGATTGCGATATAAAACATATAACTATTACCTCGAGAGACGCCGGATTGAATGAGAACGATGGACGGCCGGAGTTTGAATTTGGACGGATTAATTAGGCAATATAACGTGTATATTAGTGAGTTTTGATGTGAGGGGACGAGTTTAGAAGAAGGTAAAGGTCCTATTTATACTACGAGCTGGAGCGTTTACGCGTTAATTGCTTTTATTGCGTTGGCCGAAAAATCCGGCGGTTTTTACGGGATTCGTTGATGATTGTAGGTCGTTATAGTATAATTGATTCGTTAATTATAGTATAATATCGCTAGTTAATGATTTTAATATAATTTATTTGGTTAAAAAACCAAGTTTTAAGGCCAAAATAACCGAATCCGGCGCCGTGTTCCGGCGACCGGTACACCGTCGGAAAAAAGAAGGGGACGGGGGGTGGGTTGGGTGATTTTGTATAATTATTATAAGTTTGGGTAAATTACAAAGCTAGTCACTCAACTTTCAAGTTTCTTTAAAACAAAAAGAATAATAATGCATTTTCATTTTAAACCTTGAACTTTAATGATACTATATATATTGTAATAAGGTTATAATATTTGGATGTTTACATATTTAACCCGTTAAAGTTTGCGAATTGATTAAACGTCAAAAACCCGGAGTTCTGTTAATTGAACAACCGAAAAGAAAAAAAAAACTAACGATTGATAAACATGAATCCTCGTGAATATTACAGTAATAATAATCGTTAAACACGAAATAAAATGAAACGACGAACTGGGTTGATATAACAAACGCGAATACAAATCCAAATGCAAATAACACATGAAATACACGCAACGAAACTTGAGATAATATATATATATATATCAATTAACAAAACCGAAAAATTAAAAGTGGTTCGGGTTTTCGGGTTTGAAAAGTAACGAATGTTACAATTTACAAAACACATTTATTTATTCTTGTGACAAGCCACTTATTTAAGCTGGAAGCCCGCAGGCATCATTCCTTTGTCTCTAACAAGTCACCTGAAACATATTTAAAAATATTTGATCAGCAAGAAATACTGGTGAGTACATTCATTTATAAATGACACATTTTACGGTTACAGCATTAAGATGTTTTTACATCTGCCTGCTTACAAATTACCGAAAGGTACTTGTCACTCGACCGTATCTGTGACTGTGGTAATATTACTTATTGGCTAACACTTGTCCAATAAGTAACGTTTAATAGCCCAGTAGGCAAGCCTTGTATACAAAACCCTACAATACCAGTAGTAACAATCCCGTAAGTCTACAGAGACTTAATCACTGTAATGTATTTAAAATCGTTTGAAAATATTTTGACTATCTGTCATGAGTTTAATGGATTTAGAAAAGTATCATGACAGCATTGGAAAATCAGTTCTCTCACAAAAATGTGAGTTGTGCAAAAACTCGAATGTCTCACCTTGCAAGTTTATATTTAACAAGCCTTCTGATGTTAAGCACCTAGATTAAGTACAATGTAGTATATCTATATTAGTATAAACCCATAATTATAACGATAATCACAAGACATGAAACTTTACACGATGGCACAATGTCATGCCTTGTTAAGGTAGAGCTTTTGGATTCGTGATATAATTTCCTTTCGATCGGAGAGGTACCGTTACAATTACTTGGGTATAATACCAGTTTTAAGAAGAGAGAAAATATGAAACTTTTGAACGAGTTGTGAAGTCCAGATTTCTGCCATATTTATACTTGAAATTGAGCATCTTCGCGTATCGCGAAGTTGCAGTAGGGTTGTCGAGTCAGCCCTAGCTATGCCACGTGGCTCGACACGTTGCATACTCCTTCGCGTATCGCGAAGGTGAAAAAATACTAAGGCGGCCCTTAAGCGGCTCGTGGCGATGCGAGCGTGCGAAGTGCGCCATCAAAGCGCCACATTGCGCCCTTCGCCCGTGCGCGTGCGTGTCGGGTGCTTCGCAACCTTCGCTAGGACTACTGGGTGTGATTTAGCACATAATAATATTATCATGTGAACTCTCTTCCTTATAAAGAGCTTACAAGTTTTGTAATCTAGCGATATGGGACAAGACTTATAAATCCTATTCATACCATGGTGGAAGTCTTCCCTTTTCTTTCCTCCACCAATGTGAGATGAAATTTTCCTTTATATTTTTCATTCTTCCCTTTTATTTCTTCTCTTTTCCTTCTCATTTCTTCATTTCTTTCTTTGATTATTTTATTTCTTATTATGGTTTGTTATAATTAAGTAAAATGTGCAATTAACGTTTTTTCCCCTTAGCTACGTTTTTGTCCTATCGGGTTTTCCTAACAAGGTTTTTTAATGAGGCAACATCATTAAGCGTACTAAATGATAAGCTAATATCCTTAAAGGACTTAACACATGGATTTGTTCCCAAAAGAAAATACAGAGTCCCATGTTATGTTTATGTAGGATATCCATGAGTGTCACACCCGGCCCTGAGCGGCGGAAACAGCCGGGCGCGCGCGAGTGGGGATTGATAATTAAGCACGGGCCATTGCAAACATTCATAGTAAGATTTTCATTGCGCATGAAATGTTTAATACAAATACATTACATTGTTTAAAAATTACATAAAAACATCCAAGTATAAAACTGTTGAAGATTTCCACGCCATATCCCCTTGCGCGGCGGGAACAACCACGCGCATCGAAGGGATAGAACTAAAATCTTCCAAAAAGCTAGTTTTAGATGTTTAGCGTGAGGTGCTCTAAGTGTGACTCCATACGCTACCTAGTTATCTCCTGAAAGACACGTAAAAACATTTGAATCAGTATAAACTGAGTGAGTTCACAAGTTTTAGTAACTTGATAAATCGCATTGCATCATAGTCTTAATAAAAATCACATTGAAACACATTTCTGATTTCATGTCTGAACATATACTTGATAATCCGTATGAAAACATAGATCTGACACATTTCTGAAAAAAAAATCGTTCCGCGGGCTACGCGCGAACATTACTGGGAATCGTGCTTGTCTGTGTAAGTGGCGCTGCCACTACGAGCGAAATAAGTAATACCGTCCCGCGGTTTACGCGCGAACATTTCTGGAAATGTGCTCGTCCATGCAAAGTGGCGCTGCCACTACGAGCTAAATAAGTAATACCGTCCCGCGGTTTACGCGTGGACATTTCTGAAAAACCGTGGTCGTCTATGCAAAGAGGCGCTGCCCCTACGAGCTAATCAATAATACCGTCCCGCGGGTTACGCGCGGACGTTGTGCCGGAAAACAAGGCGCTCGTCCATGCAAATAGGCGCGACCCCTACGAGCGGGCTCAAACCCATAGTACTGCCCCATGACCATACTAGGCACTCGTCCATGCAAAGAGGTGCGACCCCTACGAGTGGGTGGATCAAACCAGCAGTCCCTACCCTTAGAGTTCCAATGGTAAAGTGATCACTTACTCGAGTTCTAGCGCACATACATCGAAAACCTTAGATACCGTTCGCATTGCTCATCATGAAATATAATTTAAACACATAATCGCTTGCATAGCTTGTAAGTATACCATGATAAAACATTATTTAAATACGTGTCCCTCGCCCCGAAAACAGTTTAAAAACAGTGAAAACAGCGAGAATAGGGGCTGTGAGACTCACCTGTGGTTCTTGTTAAGGGATTAATCGAGATTCGGGTTTTCTTGGTGTTGGCCTCGGAATTGAAGGTCTAGAATACGATTAAATAACAAGAAGTATATATATTAAGATCAAGAATTAGGAGAATATAAGGGTTGGAAAGCAGATCTCAAGGTTATATTCTTGGCTTACCTGGTAACAGGATCGGAAACGAAAACAACGGATGCTTGGGAGATGATTAGTGCAAGTTGCAGTTCTTAAGAGAGAAGTTTGAAGTGTGTTTTGGGTGATATTTTAGGTTACATATTTATAGGCAAACTCAAGGGAACACAATCCCTTGCTTTAGGGGATTGTAATCTCTTCATATCTAGGTGTAATGATGATAAAGTATGGAAATTATTATTATTTATTTAAGAGTGGAGTAGTGGATAAAAGATTTTGATTTGATTTGGACAGGACATGCAGGTCTGTGGTTGGTGGGAGTAGGGTGGCTGACAGTTGACTTTTCATGTTACAGTGTGCTTTTTCAGGTACTTTGTCAGTGTACAGTAAAAAGTGGAAAATCTCTGAAACACGCTACCGTTTACTCCCCTTACAACTGGAGAATAGACTAAGTGTTCTGCGCGTATTACTTTGTGCGCATAGCTTTCTGCGTGAAGGACATTTCTTTGCTGCGGGTAGGTGCGTAACCTTCTCGCAGTCAGGGACATTGAGTTTCATTTGTGGGTTCTCCAGGTGGTCTTGGTATTTCAACATAGTGATCAGTCATGTTGAAGTCAATTCCATCTTGGAGCTTCAGACAAACTAGTTCTCAATGTTCCCGCCATGCGGGGAGGTTAGTTCCCCTTCCGCACGCGCATAAACGATTTGGGATGCACCCGCCTTAGCATCATGCGAGACGGTCAACCCATTAGACAACATTAAGTTATAGAAACATAAAACCAATACGCTCGCGCAGGGCGCACATAACATATGCCCACGCAGGTTCTTAACATGGTGCGCTCGCGCAGGGCGCATATAACAAATGCACGCGCTGATTAACATGGCGCGCTCGCGCAGGGCGCACATAACAAATGCACGCGCTGATTCTAATATGGCGCGCTCGCGCAAGGCGCATATAACATAATTACCTAATATTTAGGTTGTTTTAAGGCTCTTCTACGAAGTGCAGTTGTTTGTCGATGTGAATCTCTTCCAACGGTAAAATCAACGTTTCATCAGATAAACACTTTTTGAGGTTGGACACATGATACGTATCATGAACTCCACTGAGTTCGGCGGGTAAACGGAGTTTATAAGCAACCGGACCGATCCTTTCCAGGATCTCAAATGGTCCAATGTAGCGCGGATTCAACTTTCCTCGCTTGCCGAAACGGGGGACTCCTTTCCATGGAGAGACTTTCAAAAGTACTTTATCCCCTACTTGAAATTCCAATGGTTTCCTTCGCACATCTGCGTAGCTCTTCTGTCTATCGCGCGCTGTCTTAAGGCAATCCCTTATCTGAAAAATCTTGTCTGTTGTTTCTTGGATCAATTCTGGACCAGTCATTTGCTTGTCACCCACTTCAGCCCAGCACAGTGGGGATCTACACTTGCGCCCATACAAAGCTTCGAACGGCGCAGCCTTGATGCTTGTGTGATAACTGTTGTTGTAAGAAAATTCAACCAATGGGAGATGAGTATCCCAGCTACCACCGAAATCGATTGCGCACAGCGCGCAGCATATCTTCCAATGTCTGGATTGTTCGTTCGCTTTGCCCATCCGTTTGGGGATGATATGCCGTACTCATGTCAAGACGAGTACCTAAAGCCCCTTGCAACGATTTCCAAAACCTTGATGTGAACCGACTATCTCTATCAGAAATGATGGACACTGGGACTCCATGTTTTGAAACTACTTCTCGAATATACAGTCGGGCTAAATTTCCATCTTATCGGTTTCCTTGATCGGCAGGAAGTGCGCTGACTTAGTTAGCCGATCTACAATAACCCAGATCGTGTCATAACCCCCAGGTGTCCTTGGCAGTTTGGTGATGAAGTCCATAGAGATTTGTTCCCACTTCCACATGGGAATTTCTGGCTGCTGAAGTAACCCCGACGGCTTCTGATATTCAGCCTTTACTTTTGAACACGTCAGGCACTTACTGACATACGTCGCGATGGCGCCTTTAAGATTGGGCCACCAATACAGCGCTTTAACATCTTGGTACATCTTGTCTGCGCCAGGATGTACGGAATACCGCGTCTTGTGAGCCTCGTTTAATACTTGCTCGCGCAATCCTCCCTTGAGAGGGACCCATATGCGGTTAGCAAAATATAGATTGCCGTTCTTAAGTTCCAAACTCTTAATCATACCCCCAAGGGATTCGTTTTTAGCAAACTCTGGTTTCAACGCTTCTTGCTGAGCGTCTCGGATGCGGGTAAAGAGATCTGCGCGAATGGTCAGCCTTAGAGCCTTGACTCGTAGCGTTTTTATTCGCTCCTTCCTGCTTAGCGCGTCTGCTACCACATTCGCCTTTCCAGGGTGATACTTTATTTCACAATCATAATCATTCAACAATTCAACCCATCTTCGTTGCCTCATGTTTAAATCCTTTTGATCAAATATATGTTGAAGGCTCTTGTGATCCGTAAAGATTATACACTTTGTACCATAGAGGTAATGGCGCCAAATCTTTAGCGCGAAGACAACCGCTCCAAGTTCCAGATCATGCGTTGTGTAGTTCTTTTCATTGGTCTTGAGTTGGCGCGAGGCATACGCTATGACTTTGTCTCGCTGCATAAGGACACATCCGAGTCCCTGATGTGAAGCGTCGCAGTAAACGACGATGTCGTCCGTCCCCTCAGGCAGAGACAAAATTGGCGCACTACATAACTTCTGTTTCAACATTTGAAACGCTGCTTCCTGATTTTCGCCCCAAACAAACTTCTTGTCTTTCTGAGTTAGCGCGGTCAGAGGTAGAGCTATCTTGGAGAAGTTCTCAATGAAGCGTCGATAGTAGCTAGCTAGTCCTAGGAATTGCCTCACCTCAGTTGGGGTTTTTGGCGCTTCCCAGTTTTCGATGGCCTTGACTTTGGAAGGATCAACGTGTATTCCTTTCTCGTTTACAACGTGACCGAGAAAGTGAACTTCTCTAAGCCAAAACTCGCACTTGGAAAACTTCGCATACAACTTTTCTTTCCTCAACAATTCCAAAATCAATCTCAGGTGTTGCTGATGCTCGGCCTTGGTCCGAGAATAAATCAGAATATCATCTATAAATACAATCACAAACTTGTCCAAGTATGGTTTGCACACGCGGTTCATCAGATCCATGAATACAGCCAGCGCATTAGTTAGCCCGAAAGGCATCACTAAGAACTCATAATGGCCGTATCTAGTTCGGAAGGCTGTTTTCGGCACATCTTCCTCATGGACCCTAAGTTGGTGGTATCCGGACCGTAGATCTATCTTCGAATAATAACTGGATCCTTGCAACTGGTCAAATAAGTCGTCAATCCTCGGTAAGGGGTACCGATTTTTGACTGTCAGCTTATTCAGCTCCCTGTAGTCAATACACATTCTGAACGAACCATCCTTCTTCTTAACAAACAGTACTGGAGCTCCCCAAGGTGAAAAGCTTGGGCGTATGAAACCTTTATCCAATAGTTCCTGTAACTGATTGGATAGCTCTTGCATCTCAGATGGAGCTAGTCGATAAGGCGCTCGAGCTACTGGAGCAGCTCCTGGGACTAAATCAATACGAAACTCGACTTGTCGCGGCGGCGGTAATCCGGGAAAATCTTCAGGAAAAACTTCTGGAAATTCGCGCACTACTGGTAAGTCTTCAATTCTTCGCTCATCTCCTTTCTTCTCTACTACATGCGCCAGGAAGGCGTAGCACCCTTTCCTTAGGCACTTGCGCGCCTTTAGGCACGAAATTAGTTTCGTCGCAACTCCCCTTCTTTCCCCTTGAATCACCAAGGTTTCTCCGTTCAACAGTGGGACCCGAACCTGCTTCTCATGGCAAATAACTTCCGCGTGGTTCTCGACTAACCAATCCATACCTATCACAATGTCAAAACTTCCCAAGTCTATTGGCAACAAGTTAATATTGAACCCGTGACCTCCCATGACTATTACACATTGTTCAGTTCTTTCGTTCGCGCATAACTGCCTACCATTGGCTAGTTCTATAGTATAAGGTGTGTCTAGCCTACTGGTTGCTAGGCCTAGGGAGTCTTTAAACTCAGCGGATATAAAACTTAGGTCAGCGCCAGTATCAAATAAGACAGATGCAAAATGTCCGTTAAGCAAAAACGTACCGGTTACCACATTCGGCTCTTCTTTAGCTTCGCCTGCGCCGATCACAAAAGCTCTCCCGCGAGCTTGGTTTCCCTTTTGCGGGCAATCCCGACTAAAATGCCCTGGCTTCCCGCATGCGTAGCAGTTGTCGCTCGCTCCAGCTTCTCTGACACGGCAATTCATCGTCTTGTGCCCTGGTCTGCCACATTTGGCACATTCGATTCTTGCGCATTCACCCTCGTGGTGATACTTGCATTTGCTGCACCATGGGCGAGGCCCGCTGTATCCTTTTCGTGGTGGCTCCGCGGCCTGAATCGCGTAAGTCCTTGCGCTTTCTTGCTTCTTGAACGGTGGCTGCTTGGAGTCGGACCCTCGGTGGTGAGAGTTCCACTTCCTCTTGGGATCAGAGGTTCGCTGCTCGATTCCGCGCGTAGTTAACATACCCGCACGGACCGTATCCCTTGTAAGGGTGATGGCCCGCGCTACCGCCTCATCAAAGGTTGGAGGCGCTGCGGCGTTGAGCGGAACCCTAACAACAGGAGGTAACCCAAAGATATACCTCTCGATCTTCTTTTCCACCGTGTTTGCCATGTCTGGCACTAACTGGTAAAGCTCGTTGAACCGGTTGTTGTAGGCGTCGATATCCGTTCCTACCATGGTGTGGTTCCAGAATTCCTGTTGTAGGTTCTGAATTTCTGCGCGAGAGCAGAACTTTCTCATCAACATTTCCTTCAGTTCCTCCCAGGTCTTGTGAAGAGCAACTTCTCGCCCCAAGGTCTTCACTTGAAGCTTCCACCAAGACGAAGCTGCTTCTTGGAACATGCAGGTCGCGTAAAGGACCTTCTGGTTCTCACTACATCCGCTAATGGAGAGAACTGTCTCCATCTTGTCAATCCAGTTGTAGAGCCCAATGGCCCCTTCGGTACCCTTGAATGGCCAAGGCTTACAGGCCATAAATGTCTTGTAGGAGCATCCTTTGTCCAAAGCTCCTGATTCGGGTTCTGGGGTCTCGTTCTCCTGACGACCCTGACTTGATTCGGCCTTGCTGGCCTCATGTGTTGCGATTGCTTGCGCGATTATTTCCGCGAGTTCCTCGGGTGTCATGGTAATTCCCTTGGCTTTTGTTGGAGGCATTCTCGCTTTAAAAGAGTGAAAACATATCAATCTTAGCGCATGTATTCTGAGCACAAAATGTTATCATTATTTACTACACTGTGTGACCCGTGTTCCTAAGTGTGTGTATAGTTTCTTTTGAAAATATTCTTTGAAAAATATTTCATGCGATTTCCCCCAACGGTTATAGTCTAGGTTAAAACTTCTTTTCCTAGTTCGCTATAACCAGTGCTCTGATACCAATCTGTCACACCCGGCCCTGAGCGGCGGAAACAGCCGGGCGCGCGCGAGTGGGGATTGATAATTAAGCACGGGCCATTGCAAACATTCATAGTAAGATTTTCATTGCGCATGAAATGTTTAATACAAATACATTACATTGTTTAAAAATTACATTAAAACATCCAAGTATAAAACTGTTGAAGATTTCCACGCCATATCCCCTTGCGCGGCGGGAACAACCACGCGCATCGAAGGGATAGAACTAAAATCTTCCAAAAAGCTAGTTTTAGATGTTCAGCGTGAGGTGCTCTAAGTGTGACTCCATGCGCTACCTAGTTATCTCCTGAAAGACACGTAAAAACATTTGAATCAGTATAAACTGAGTGAGTTCACAAGTTTTAGTAACTTGATAAATCGCATTGCATCATAGTCTTAATAAAAATCATATTGAAACACATTTCTGATTTCATGTCTGAACATATACTTGATAATCCGTATGAAAACATAGATCTGACACATTTCTGAAAAAAAAATCGTTCCGCGGGCTACGCGCGAACATTACTGGGAATCGTGCTTGTCTGTGTAAGTGGCGCTGCCACTACGAGCGAAATAAGTAATACCGTCCCGCGATTTACGCGCGAACATTTCTGGAAATGTGCTCGTCCATGCAAAGTGGCGCTGCCACTACGAGCTAAATAAGTAATACCGTCCCGCGGTTTACGCGTGGACATTTCTGAAAAACCGTGCTCGTCTATGCAAAGAGGCGCTGCCCCTACGAGCTAATCAATAATACCGTCCCGCGGGTTACGCGCGGACGTTGTGCCGGAAAACAAGGCGCTCGTCCATGCAAAGAGGCGCGACCCCTACGAGCGGGCTCAAACCCATAGTACTGCCCCATGACCATACTAGGCACTCGTCCATGCAAAGAGGTGCGACCCCTACGAGTGGGTGGATCAAACCAGCAGTCCCTACCCTTAGAGTTCCAATGGTAAAGTGATCACTTACTCGAGTTCTAGCGCACATACATCGAAAACCTTAGATACCGTTCGCATTGCTCATCATGAAATATAATTTAAACACATAATCGCTTGCATAGCTTGTAAGTATACCATGATAAAACATTATTTAAGTACGTGTCCCTCGCCCCGAAAACAGTTTAAAAACAGTGAAAACAGCGAGAATAGGGGCTGTGAGACTCACCTGTGGTTCTTGTTAAGGGATTAATCGAGATTCGGGTTTTCTTGGTGTTGGCCTCGGAATTGAAGGTCTAGAATACGATTAAATAACAAGAAGTATATATATTAAGATCAAGAATTAGGAGAATATAAGGGTTGGAAAGCAGATCTCAAGGTTATATTCTTGGCTTACCTGGTAACAGGATCGGAAACGAAAACAACGGATGCTTGGGAGATGATTAGTGCAAGTTGCAGTTCTTAAGAGAGAAGTTTGAAGTGTGTTTTGGGTGATATTTTAGGTTACATATTTATAGGCAAACTCAAGGGAACACAATCCCTTGCTTTAGGGGATTGTAATCTCTTCATATCTAGGTGTAATGATGATAAAGTATGGAAATTATTATTATTTATTTAAGAGTGGAGTAGTGGATAAAAGATTTTGATTTGATTTGGACAGGACATGCAGGTCTGTGGTTGGTGGGAGTAGGGTGGCTGACAGTTGACTTTTCATGTTACAGTGTGCTTTTTTAGGTACTTTGTCAGTGTACAGTAAAAAGTGGAAAATCTCTGAAACACGCTACCGTTTACTCCCCTTACAACTGGAGAATAGACTAAGTGTTCTGCGCGTATTACTTTGTGCGCATAGCTTTCTGCGTGAAGGACATTTCTTTGCTGCGGGTAGGTGCGTAACCTTCTCGCAGTCAGGGACATTGAGTTTCATTTGTGGGTTCTCCAGGTGGTCTTGGTATTTCAACATAGTGATCAGTCATGTTGAAGTCAATTCCATCTTGGAGCTTCAGACAAACTAGTTCTCAATGTTCCCGCCATGCGGGGAGGTTAGTTCCCCTTCCGCACGCGCATAAACGATTTGGGATGCACCCGCCTTAGCATCATGCGAGACGGTCAACCCATTAGACAACATTAAGTTATAGAAACATAAAACCAATACGCTCGCGCAGGGCGCACATAACATATGCCCACGCAGGTTCTTAACATGGTGCGCTCGCGCAGGGCGCATATAACAAATGCACGCGCTGATTAACATGGCGCGCTCGCGCAGGGCGCACATAACAAATGCACGCGCTGATTCTAATATGGCGCGCTCGCGCAAGGCGCATATAACATAATTACCTAATATTTAGGTTGTTTTAAGGGATTGGGAATTTACCGGGTGTCACAATGAGACTTGCACCGAGCTCGACTATAATTCAAATATGCTTTCACTCATGAAGTTCATTGATCCAACACTTACAAGAGGCACGTGGTTTAGACCAAATCATGAAGAAAACAAAGACTATATATGACGACAATATAACTTGCATATTTCTGATTGGAGACGGCTACATCAAAATCAAGTCAAGCAGCAACGGTAGAAGATTGGCTTCCAAAGACTTAGACATTATGTTCAATTGGGGCGGCGAGGGGGGGGGGGATACACACACGTTGTACTCTTTTTCGTTAACTAAGTTTTTCCCTCTGGGTTTTTTTAGTAAGGCTTTAACGATGAAGCATAACTAATCTTGCAGTATTAGTTAATATCGGTCTAGAAGAACCAAGTCAACATTATCCAGTAGTATAATGTTGACCGTGTATAATAATGTATATTTGAGGGGGAATGTTATAAACCAGATATATAATACCCCATATAACTGTATTTGACGGTTAGTTTTATGTTTTACATGTATATATACGTACATTTATGGATAGTGTAAACTTCTTAATCATACACAATATTCTACACAAATCTCTTTGGTTAATTAGATATTATTATTATTATTATTGTTATTATCTATAATATATATAAACAAAACCTTTAAAAGATCTCTGGTTGCTCCCTAAATTCTCTAAAGCCACCAGATCGCTTTATTTGTAAATGAAAGCTTCTCATGCATTTGACCCGAATTCATGGGTTTGGGTCTAGCCAAACCCAGATAGCTCTTAAACGGGTTATAACATCTCATTATATTAAAATTAAACTTACAAAAAATTTGATATGAAAATCCTATAAAATAGGGATACACTAAAAACTAGTATCCCATTTTTTTTAAATATATTATTTACAATAAGAAACAATTTATAGTAAAAAAAAATAAGCAGGTCATGGGTCACCAAATCCAGATAACTTTTAAACGGGTTATAACATATTTATTTGTGAAACCCTTTCATCATTAAACCCTAAGTGCATTATTAACTTTCTTACAATAAAGAAAATTAAAATCCAAAAAATAGATATTAAAAAACGAAAAATGTAAAACAATCCCCATAATACCGGATAAAAGCTAGTGTGTGTGTGTGTGTGTGTGTTTACGTTCAGGCGAGAAATGACATTAGTGCGAGAAATGCAATAAATGAATATGAGTCACTAGTTTTATTTTATGTTTTAAATGTTTAAAAATATATAAAAAAGATATAAATGCAACAATAAATGCACACACACACTCTCTCTCTTTTCAATACAACTAATATAACCATAATAAAAATCTCTGTCTAGTTAATATACCAAACTAATTTAACTATAATAATTAAAACGATAAAAACACTAATTTAATTTTATAAATTATTTACCCCTTCTTCATCTTATCCAACAAAAATATAATTCTTTCATATAATACTATTTTTTTATATTAAAAAAACAATTTATTTCCACTCAATTTATTAGCATATATCAACGCGTAATTTTTAACAACAAATATCAAAACATAATATATTTTTTTTTTCAATTGATATACCTAGAAAAATTATTGTAATAAATAATAATAAAAAAATATCATACAAATATGTCAATTAAATATAAACAATAAATATACAACCTACACAAAATTATATAACCTACACTTATTTTAAGAAATAAAAAACGTACAACATACAAAAAAGCATACAACTTGCATATGTAATTCGACATCAATTATAAACTACAGAAAGATGCACATATCCTATACGCGTGTAGGTTATATGTTTTCTTATTCTTAGAACAAGTGTAAGTTAATGTTTTTGTTTTGGTTGTATATTTTTTTGTTGACATTTAATGCAAACACATGTAAGATAGTTTTTTGTATTATTCATCACATTGTAATTACGTTTTGATGGATATTGATATATATATATTGAGTTGGAAGAAATTGGTTTTGGATAGAAAGAAATTTTAATATATGAATAAATTCTATTTGCGCAGGATAAAATTTTTGTGTGTAGTTTATATGTTTTCGTGTACGTTTGTATTTTATTGATGCTGTGTAGGTTATATCTTTTTCGTGTGTAGATATGCTTTCTTATTTTTAAAACAAATGTAGGTTATATGTTTTTGTGTAGTTTATATATTTTTTTATTGATATTTAATGCAAACACGTGTAAGATAGTTTTTTGTACTATTCATCACAATGTAATTACGTGTTGATGGATATTAATATATTGAGTTGGAAGAAATTGATTTTCAATAGAAAGAAATTTTAATGTATGAATAAATTGTACTTGTATATGATAAAAATTCAAGGGAGTAAAAATAAGTTATCAAAATAAATGAATTCTCGATATTTTTCAATTATAATAATTTGGTTAGTTATAATAATTCAATAGATAACTGTTATGGTTTATTAGTTATATTAATTGAAAACAGAGAATACATTTCTACTTTCTTCATTTATCTTTGAGCATTTAAAACTTAAAATAAAACTAGTGGTTTATATTCATTTCTCGCATTTCTAGTTTGAACCATCCCCTATATATATATATATAGAGGAGGTTGTCCAAAAAACAAGTAGTTTTCTATAAAGACTAAGAATAAATTATAGCCATTTGATTATATCAGTCAATGGTTAAGATTTAAAATTGCCAAAGCCCAACATAGTTTCCTAGAATTACTCTTCATCTTTATAACCGACATAGTTTCATAGAATTGTTCTTTCACCATAGTATGTAATGCTACATGTCAAAAATTTATTGGTTCTTACCATTCATAAGAAACTTCTTATTTTTATTTGAACCCTTTTCTATATATATATATATATATATATATATATATATATATATAAGGGTGGGATCAAGTGAAAACTCCTCTTAAAGAGAAAACTTAAACACCCCTAAAAAACTATTTTTACCTTTTTTTAAAAAAAAATTTTGAAGTTTTTTTTTCCATTATTCTTATGTGTTGTTATTGGTTCCAAAAAAAAAACTTGTCAGTAACCTTGTTGGTGTAGTGCACATGTGTAATAGTGTGCATTGCATATATGCAAAAGTGTTGTATTGCATAGAATACAACATCATTGCACATATTTGATACAAACTATTGTACATATGCAATATAAGACTAACACGCACATCGAATACACATTAGTACGTATGTGTAATACAACATTAGCGCACATGTGCTCTACATTGACTTTTATTTTATTATTATTTTTTTCTATATAATACAACACTACTACACATATACAATATACAAATATTGAATATATGAAATTAAACACTATTGAATTTAAAAATACATAGTAATACACATGCGTAATACAATGCTATCGCACAATAATACGTATGTGCATTACAGTGAGTTTTTATTTATTTTTTTCGAGTGAAGGGTAAGAAAATATAAGACTAATGGCAAAAACATAATTTTTTAATTTTAATTAAAAATAATTATTTAGGAGTTTTTAAGTTTTCTCTCTAAAGATGAATTTTCTCTTGATCCTCTCCCTATATATATATATATATATATATATATATATATAGGGTAAGGATCCTAAGAGAACCATTAGCAAATTGAGAACTTTGAGAACCATTTTGGATCATTAAAAAAATCTTCTAAAAAAATATTTAAAATATTATAAAACAAAAAAAAAACAAAAATTTTAAAAAAGTAAAAAAACGAAAATTCTTATATTTCATTTCGGTTTCATTAAAAAAATGAAAAAAAATTTTTCTTTTAATTCGTATTATGCCTATTCACATATGTATACTTTCATTTAATCTATAGTTACATAATATACACATATATACATTATCATTTACCTTAAATTATGCATATGTGTATAGGAAAAAACATATGTGTGCATATTATACATATATGTATAGTAAAAAAACCGATTTTTTTTCTTTTTAATTCGTATTATACATATACACATATGTATACTTTCATTTAATCTCTAGTTACGTAATGTACACATATGTACATTATCATTTACCTTAAATTATACATATGTATATAGGAAAAAACATATAAGTACATATATGTACATATTATACATACATGTATAATTTAGATAAACCAAGAATTTTTTTTTAAGAAACCGGGATGATAAATAAAAACTTTGGTTTTTTTAGTTTTGTGTTTTTTTTTATGATTTTTTTTTATTTTTGGGTTTTTTTGTGGTCCAAAATGGTTCTCATAGTTCTTAATTCCCAAAAGGTTCTCACATGATCCTGATCCTACATATATATATATATATATATGGAGAGGATCAATAGAAAACTCATTTTTAGGGAGAAAACTTAAAAACTCCTAAAGAATTGTTTTTAATTAAATATAAAAATATATTTTCAAATTTCCGTTTTTGTCATTATTTTTATATTTTGGTCCCCTCCACTCAAAAAAAATAAAAAATAAATAAATAAAAATAATAAATAAATAAATAAATAAAAACCCGCTGTAATGCACATACGTATTATTGTACAAAACCGTTGTATTACACATGTGTATTACTATGTATTTTTATGTTCAATAGTTTTTAGTCGTAATATATTCAATATTTGTGTATTGTATATGTGTGGTAGTGTTGTATTATATGGAAAAAAATAATAATAAAATAAAAGTCGATGTAGTGCACATGTGCGTTAATGTTGTATTACACATACGTACTAATGTGTAATCGATGTGCGTATTAGTCTTGTATTGCATATATACAATAGTGTGTATCAAATATGTGCAACAGTGTTGTATACTATGCAATACAAACACTTTTGCAAACATGCAATGCACACTATTACATCTGTGCACTACACCGACAAGGTTACCGAAATGGACTTTTTTTTTGAACCAATAACAAAATATAAGAATAATTGAAAAAACAGAAACTTCAAAAAAAAATTTTAAAAAAGGTTAAAAATAGTTTTTAAGTGTTTTTAAGAGTTTTTAAGTTTTCTCTTTAAGAGGAGTTTTCTCTGGATCCCACCCCTATATATATATATATATATATATATATATATATATAAGTTAAAAAAAAAATTTATAAGTTAAAAATAGTTTTTTTAGGAGTTTTTAAGTTTTCTCTTTAAGAGGAGTTTTCTCTGGATCCCACCCCTATATATATATATATATATATATATATATATATATATATGTGTGTGTGTGTGTGTGTGTGTGTGTATATATAGGGGTGGGATCCAGAGAAAACTCCTCTTAAAAAGAAAACTTAAAAACTCCTAAAAAAACTATTTTTAACTTATAAATTTTTTTTTTGAAGTTTCTTTTTTTTTCATTATTCTTATATGTTGTTATTGGTTCAAAAAAAAAACTTCTCGGTAACCTCGTCGGTATAGTACGCATATATAATAGTGTGCATTGCATATATGCAAAAGTGTTTGTATTGCTTAGAATACAACACTATTGCACATATTTGATACACACTATTATATATATGCAATATAAGACTAATACACACATCGAATACACATTAGTACGTATATGTAATACAACATTAACGCACATGTGCACCACATCAACTTTTATTTTATTATTATTATTTTTCCATATAATACAACACTACTACACATATACAATACAAACATATTGAATATATGCAATGAAACACTGAACTCAAAAATACATAGTAGTACACATGTGTAATACAACGGTATCGCACAGTAATACGTATGTGCATTACGACGGGTTTTTTTTTTCTTTTTTTTATTTTATTTTTTATTTTTTCGGGTGAAATATAAGAATAATGGCTAAAACAGAATTTTGAAAATATTTTTTTATATTTAATTAAAAATAATTCTTTAGTATTTTTTAGGAGTTTTTAAGTTTTCTCTCTAAAGGTGAGTTTCCTCTTGATCCTCTCCCTATATATATATATATATATATATATATATATATATATATATATATATATATATATATATATAGGGTGGAGTTATAATAAGAAGTTAGCATTTCCTAAAAAGTGTAAAAAGTAATTTGGTGCGTTAGATTTAGTGATATGATGGTCTAGATGGAAAGTGTGTTTTGTAGGCTATGTGTTTTATTTTAATACTTGTTTTATAACACTACAGATGCATAATCGTCCAGTTTTGTAGGTTGTGCGTTATATTATATATGGAAACACTAACAATATGTTATTATCATATTTTTGTTCAAAATTAAAACACAACACCTAATTTTAATCCAAATTTAGAACACAACATCAAGAACACAAGAACAAAAACACACTAATTTTTTAACGCCAACTTTCATTAACAGAAACACACTATAAACACAAAGAACTAAAACAACTTGTTTACCATCATGAACATCATAGGTGTGTTTTAACCAGTACCGATAATCACAACAATAATCAAACCGTAAAATCCCCAGCACTTAGGCCATAAACACCGGCATAATCAACTTCATCATCAAAAAAGTGTAAGACCCCGAACCTCGGGAATCCTACAGTTGGTAATCATATTCAAAAATTTAAAAACCCAACATGTTCATCTTATTAAAATCAGTTCAGAATAATCAATAGCGGAATATATAACATCAAAATTCCCAAAAACTAGGAAAAGTACCCAAAACCAAAATTTAAATGCTTATAGTAATAAATTAAAAGATACAGTTTGCATTATTAATTCTTCGACTAGATATGTCTTCAACCGTCCAAGTAGTCTCCAGCACGTCCAAGCGGTAATCACCAATCCTCAACCTAAAAATCGATCTAACATACACACAAAGTCAGCTAGAGCTGAGTGAGTTCAAGTTTTCATAAACAATAATTCATACTTTATTTCAAAGTTATAGTTCTAAACAGCAGAGAGGATAATAATAAAATAAATATGTATAGTTCACCAAATAATACATTCATCGTCGAACACACGTACACGAGCCTCTCCACTACGAGTCAAGACTCGAGTAATATATTTGACCCGGACGAGGTAAGACCTAAGCATGTGACACGAGTCTCTCCACCACGAGTCAAACCCGAGTAATATATTTGACTCGGTCACAGCTTACACATCCAAACACGTGATACGGGCCTATCCACCACGAGTACAACCCGAGTAATATATTTGACCCGATCACGGTTTAACATACAATCGGGCCTCTTCACCACGGGATTTTAAAACCCGAGTAATATATTTGACCCGCCAAAATAATGATCACGCCACACGGGCCTCTCCACCACGGGATTTGAAAACCCGAGTAATATATTTGAGCCGACCGTAATCACCATGCACACACACATCAATAAGCATACTTACATCATTCTTAGTCACAAGGAACTAAATGTCATCATACAACCGTAGGCTATAAGGTAACACATGCTCATACATATATATGATCCCAAACTATACCACATCGTAAGTAAGCCATCCTTAGTCACGAATGACTAACTAACATCACTAATCATAGGCCATAGGGTAACACATGCACATACATACATACATACATACATACATACATACATACATACATACATACATACATATATATATATCATTCCAAAATGTACCATATTACAAGTAAGCCTATGGGCCAAAAGGTAATATATAATAATCAGTCCAATACATGAACTAAGTAAATAGGTCTACTCGTATTCAATTACTACCAAGCCTATTAACATCCTCGAGTCTAGACCATAACCAGGTATATAACCTTAAGGAATTTATGACCAAACGAGTCTAAAATATCCTAAGGCACAGAATGTAACTCACACTGGATTTTCATAATTGCACAAACATTATCAAAACAATACAATGACCTTCAAATTATTTTAACGAGTAAAATCGGGTAAAACTGTAATTGAGTGTGTATGCCAGCCCAAAACGTAAAAAGAGTTAAAAAGGGGCATCATGAACTCACCTGACACAAGGTACGATTTCACCACAAGCTAGAGGACCCCTAAGTAATCCCAAAACTCAAACACCTGTCGGTTTACATACAAACATTACTAACGACATCGAAAAGACTCGTTTATCCTACGAGATGTTCTAACATGGTTCGAGTTACCTAAAGCCTCGAACTCATCAAACTCAATCATAACAGCCCCCGGGGCCTTACATTCACCAACACGACCCTTAGATACTCCCGGGAATAAAGAATCTCCAATTTACCCCCGGAAGCACTAGGTGACACTAACATGCGCGTTTAAGAGTCGTTTAGGCTATTAACATCCAACTCAGCCCCGTGTGGACCCAATATGATAAATTCACAGCCAACAAGTCCACACGACGCTACACGAGTCAAATGGGTCGGTAACTCGCAAGTACAACGCATCAACTATTCAATAAACGCAATTGCGCGTTGTACCGACCCGTTTGAGTAACCTACAACCAATTCAGCCCCATAACTTATAAAAATGATTTTTCAACAGCCCGTAAATCAAACCAAGTTCACCCGAGCTGAATTGGTCGTTAATCACTTCAGCCCTCGCGTTAAACGCAACAATCAACAATTCTAGTCAACCGAACACAATCTTTCAAACTACAACTAGTTGACCAATCTAACGAACACCAATGAACATGATTTTTAAGTATGATATACTAGACATACCTAGGAAGATTTTGATGCAAAAACTCACTTCAAACAGCCCCGACACGATCACAATTGAACTTCCACTGGTTAAGCCTAAAACGAACTTATCGATCAATAACAAGTAAAACGTGCAGATTTTAGCATGCGAAGATGCATTTAATTACATAGGATAACCTTTGAAATAAATTATTAAATTTTTACCAGACTTTAATAAATGTCTTAGGTTTATAAAAATATTTTTATTATATTTTTCTAGTGGACAAAAAATTCATAAATATTCCTCCAACACAGAAAGGTATGTTCAGCTATTTCAGTGCGCAACAAAACGGTTTTATTTTTATAAAAATCACTACCCAGCCAAATTAAACGATTCCAATTGGGTTTGGTTCCTAACTCAAAATATTAACTTCCAGAGGTGGAACCAACTAATTTGGACTTGTCGAAAAAGAGTTATGATGTCGGGAAGACAGACCAGAATGCGTCATCCCGCATCAGCTTTGACACTCGATCTTATAAAATCATAAAGACCATTCAATTCTCGTCTAAAAATTTCAAATTATACCTTTCTGGAAACTAGACTCAAAGTAGAACATCATAGAAACAAGAATCGATCAAAAACAATATATTTTCATCGAGTTACAGATTGAACAATAAACGAGTACGAATCTGTCAGAAATCGTTATAACCAAAACTCAACCCTAACGACCAATAAACGCGTTAATATGATCAATTAAGGAGTAAAAGACTTGGGGAAACATAAAAATAACCTTGAATTGAAGTTTTAGACCCTAATGATGACTAGAAAAAAGAAAATCGCAGGTAGGGGAGCCTGCTGGAGTGCCGATCGCAGAAAGGAGAGGGGTGAACTAGGGTTTTGTGTTTTAATTAAAAATGTTACACTTTAGCCCTTAGAGTTGGAAAGATATAGCAGCTTAAGGGAAAGTTTAAATGATTTAACTTACCGGGATGACAAGAAGGTTCCCGAGGAATTTCGGTTAAGTCTCGAGAGATATACATACTTTACAAACTTTAAATATTTAAACCGAAAATTAACGGGTGTTACAAAACGAAAACCTAAACCTAATTAACCAATTGGTGGCGGGCGCTGGCTAAATGGCAGATGAACGACGGTGACTGGTAGGGTGTAGATCTGAACGGCTAAATGATAGTTGAACAACGGTTGTACGGTGGTGGCTGGTGGCAGTGGCTAAACGGTGGTTATACGGCTAACAAAAAATGTAAGGTTTGCGGTGATGGTGTTTGTAACCGGATCCACCGTAACCATGGAGGTGGGTGCGCCGTTCAACCGACGTCTATAATCAGATCCTCCGTAACCATGTAAGGCTGGCAGCAGTGGCTGAATGGGGTGAACGGAGGTGGGTGCGTCGGAAACCATGGAATTGCCGGAAAAGGATCTAACTTACGGCGCCTTGTTCGTAACCAGATCCACCGACACCTATAATCATTCACGGCAACCATGGAGTTCATCACAGGCTCGGATCTAATCGTGGATCTTGTTTGCGGCTCCTTGTTCATAACCAGATCTGAAAGATTTATTAGTTTATTTTTCTTTTTTGAAGCCATGAATCGATCGCCAGAACAATAGGGTGGAAGATGTATGTTGATCGGTGATGTTGGATGATGAAGTTGATCGGGGAACGGGGTGTTGTTGCCGGAGACATTGAACTGGTGGTAATGAAAGAGAGATAGATAGAGTTTTTCTTCTTTGAAGCCATGATTCGATCGCTAGAACAATAGGGTGGAAGATGGATGTTGATCGGTGATGTTGGATGATGAAGTTGATCGATGAACGGGGTGTTGTTGCCGGAGACATTGAACTGGTGGTAATGAAAGGGAGAGAGAGAGAGATGATACATAAATACATTCCAAAATATAATAAAAGAATGCATTCCAAAAATAATAAAAGAATTATGGACGATCATACCCTGTGTGCTATAATAAATTCAATGGTTCAGATCTTTTCTCACACTTCTTAGTAAATATTCACTTCTTTTTCTAACCTTGCTCTCTCTCTCTCTCTTTATATATATATATAGGGGTGGGATCTAGTAAAAACTTCTCTAAAAGAGAAAACTTAAAAACTCCTAAAAACCTATTTTTAATTTTTTTTAAAAAAAAATTTTGAAGTTTCTTTTTTTTTTCATTATTGTTATATGTTGTCAAAAAAAAAAAAAAAAAAAAAAAACCTTGTCGGTAACCTCGTCGGTGTAGTGCGCATGTGTAATAGTGTACATTGCATATATGCAAAACTCCTTTAAAAGAGAAAACTTAAAAACTCATAAAAATCTATTTTTAACTTTTTTTTAAAAATTTTTTTGAAGTTTCTTTTTTTTCCATTATTGTTATATGTTGTTATTGGTTCAAAAAAAAAAAAAACATTGTCGGTAACCTCGTCGGTGTAGTGCGCATGTGTAATAGTATGCAAAAGTGTTTGTATTGCATAGAATACAACACTATTGCACATATTTGATACACACTATTGTATATATGCAATATAAGACTAATACGTACACCGAATACACATTAGTACGTATGTGTAATACAACATTAACGCACATGTGTACTACTGTGACAACCCACATTTCCAAACCATATCCACAACGTTTAAACACTACTCAAAACAGTATTTCTTTACGATTATAACCATAGATTAAAATTTAAAAATTTAGTCACGTGTAAGGAAAAGTCCACTCATTTATATGATATGCATTTAGTAATTTTAGAAATTATAGGTACACACAACAACACAACAACTACACAAGTCGCAACTCGACAAACACGAACGTTGATAGAATATTTAATAAAGAAAGAACAAAAGAAACAAAAAAAAGAAAAAAAAACAAATCAATAATAATACAAATTATTAACATTTACGTATTATGTATTCGTATACAATATTTAAAATAAAGTTTACAATTCGACTAAATGTATTTAAAAGATCATGTCATTTGCATATTTATATCCACAGAGAGAGAGACTTGTATGAGTTAATATTTTATACATTAATAATGAGTGGTTGCTTTATTAAAAAAAATAAGAAAAAAAAGATGATATAGACGATATTTAGACAAGAAGTCATATCTTGTAAGATGGGCAGGCATGCATGCGTTTGTACTAGCTCCATTCTCACACTCCAAGAGTCTTTATGCTTCAGTCTTTTCCATTGGGAACCAATAGTGTAATTTATTATTATTATTATTATTATTATTATTATTATTATTATTATTAAGGAAGAAAAGTCAAGGATGGTTGAAAAGGTGTATGCTCATGTATGTTAAAGTAAGAGTACGTTTTACCATAATACATAACATGTGGTTTATGAATATGGGTTTCATAATGGTCTTTAGTGAGATCTCTTTCCTTCTACATATAACCATACATACTCTCACCCACACACCATACAAAAAAATCAAATAAACTTCACATTTCAAATTCTCTCGCTTATAACCCGACACCCCCACCATTTACACCCTCACCCATGCAATTCAAGTCTCTTAAGTCTCAAGCTCAAGATTTCCCTAATGCTACTTTCTCCTTGTTTTCTTAAAGTGAGTGTTTAACATTTCAATCTTATTTTATAAAATGTTACAAGTTAGTTATGCTCACCCAAGTAGTTACATCGCTTAAAACTCTAAAAAAATATATATATATAAACAACCTAGTGATAAACTTGTTTATTCATAAAATGCATGTTAGTAACTTAAAGAAAAATGGTTAAGAAAATGAATGTTACAAGTATTGGTGTTTATAAACGTTTATATAAACTTGTACATTTTTAACACAAGTATATGTTAATTATGCCATCAGAAATTTAGTGTACACATTTTGAGTTATAATATTCATTTATATGAATAAAAACATGAATTTGCAACTTAATTAAGTGTTGGTATGCTACATAAATTACATGAGAGATTTATTAAAATAAACAAGATTATGTTAAAAACTCTTGAACTCGTGTGCATAACAAGGTTATGGGCACAAAACATACCTAAACCTCAAATTCATGGAGTTTGTCTGTTTTTAAAAAAATGCATTATTTTCTATACATATGTGGTTGGTAAAACAAATTGGTTAAATATCTTACATTAATATGATACTGTATATAATAAAGCTTTAAAACTTTATACAATGATTTATAGTGAAAGTTACATCTATCCCAATAAAAATTTTGACATTTCACTACAAAACAATAAATATCATATATTTCGGGAAAAGTTATATATTTTGAATATAAGAATATTTGTTATATAAAATAGCCTTGCACGAATATGATATTTGATTTATAGAAATACATACTCTTGTAAATCCTGTAGTATATCACCAACGGATCTTCAAGTCAAATGTTCATAACATAACACACGATTTAAACGAGTCTAACTAGTTGGGTGAACAACTTGCAAAAACTAAATTGCATGTAAAAATGTTCAATAGACCTTAATATGTCCTTGTGCATTTTAGGGCACGAATAGGTTGGCATACAAAGAAGGCTTTTATTTTGCTACCATATTATTTCAGTACTACCAGGTGAGTTTCATGGCCCCTCTTTACTCTTTTAATGGTTTATAAAATTCGGGGGAGAAACATACTGGCTATTGCCTATAAGATTTCAGATATATTTATGTCATCTTTATGATAAATATTTTCGATTTTCGAAACGATAAATTTTATTTTCCATTAAACGTTTTCACTCTTGTTTTCAAGATAAACGTTTTTATATGATCAACATTATGGTACACATTTTATAAATCTTCATGATATATGTTTCCAACGACTTTGTGATAATCTTATTTATGACAAACTTTCTGAAAAATTTTATGCACCGACATTCACAAGAAAACATTTTCATGTCATCTTCATGCGTATCATTTTACAAGAAAAATATATTTTTGCTATCTTTGTGATTAACGTATTTGTTTAACATGCCCGAACTCATTAAGACGATAACTAGAGAACAATACATTCGATCTTTATGTGAACATGAGTGAACGCAGCCCCCAGGTGGTCTTGGACCACACACATACTATAACCATTAACTATGGACTTAGCCGAGGATTATGTGAATAGTACTATTGGGACCGACCTCCCCACTCAGGGTTAGTCGCGCTAACCGCACGATCCGCATGGTCGTCTGGGTGTAGTGTAAATCTAACATTTTATCGTGATGGCACGGTGCTGGGCAAATCATTGACAGGTTTAAGCTTGGTTATAGGCTCATGAGTTAGCATATTAATTCGTAGATTTTGCTACTCTACGGAGGATCATCGCTACTTGTTTTGGTTATCGTGCTTATCATCATCATTTCCATTAAAGAGGGCTTAGTTCGAACATGAATTTACTAATAAAAGGTCTTCATTAGGAAAACGCTTTCACTTATAACCACGGGGTCGACATTAGGTTTTCAATGATATGTTTTACGTTTATACGTTATGGCCATCTTTAAATTATGTTTTTCAAGGATACGTCTTCGTCCATTATGGCCACACTTACAGTAAGTTTTCAAGGAAAATGAGTTCATTCTAAGGCTACATATAAACTTTTATTTTCTCATGGGAAAACAGTTTTAAATTATGACTACAAAACCTATGAACTCATCAACCTTGTGTTGACACTTTTAAGTATGTTTTTCAAGTAACTAAGACACAATCGTACAAGTGGAAAACGTCTTACGAAAGATTGCACACAAGAGTCGGATACATATTTTGGAGGATTTTAATAACTCAACGTGTTGGGGCATATGAGTGAAATCTTGAAAATAATGTCTTTTCATAAATGTTTTAATACTTAAACTTGATTTTGGGACGTAAACTCTGAATTTTAAACTATGTATCCAACTAGGTGTTTATGTTTGCAATAATCATATGCTTTGACAATCGTATTCGTCGCCCCTCGCGATTCCGCCGAGGCGGGGTGTGACAACTACATCGACTTTTATTTTATTATTTTTTTTCATATAATACAACACTGCTACAAATACACAATACACAAATATTGAATATATGCAATTAAACACTATTAAACTTAAAAATACATAGTAATGCATATGTGTAATACAACGATATCACACAGTAATACGTGTGTGCATTACAGCTGGTTTATTTATTTATTTTTTATTTTTTTTTCAAGCAAAGGGAAAGAAAATATAAGAATAATGGCAAAAACAGAGATTTGAAAATATTTTTTTATTTTTAATTAAAAATAATTCTTTAGAAGTTTTTAAGTTTTCTCTCTAAAGATGAGTTTTCTCTTGATCCTCTCCCTATATATATACATACATACATATATATATAGGGATGAATCTTTCAAGAGGTGATATTATAGCGAGAAGTGCGAGAAATAAATCTGAGCCATTGATATGTTTGATTTATGGTTCATAATCATAACGACATTCTTATAATAAATACGGAATCCATTTATTAGGCTTTTATTAGAAAATCGGTACTTTGGTCTTATTTTACCATAACAAATATTTACAATCAATGAATTCCCTAAACATTTGCTAATAAACCATTTAATGATTAATACTAACATAATATTCCTATCCAAATTTAATACCAAGGTTTGACTTTATTTTTTTTCTTTTGCTTCAAATAGACAAATATTGAAATACATCATGATATAACTTCAATTTGTTATTTTTTTTATTTGTTTCAAATCATAAATAATGTGATTCATGAAATTATTTTACAAACTATTTTACACAAATAATACTGTGTAAGTTCGTATATGCACTATGAGGTGATATCACGAATGTGTATGTGAAAATTTTACAAATGTAGGTTATTGGCATGATCTGTTATTTATTATATGTAGTTTAATGTAAAAAATAAAAAAAATATTTTTTAGCGTGTAGGTTCATATATGTACCGTGTAGGTGGTATTTCGAATTGTGTGTGTATAAATTATATCTTGTGTAGGTTCATATATATACTGTGTATGTTGTATTTCGAATTGTGTATGTGTATACTTTATCGTGTATAGGTCCACATATGTACCATGTACCTGGTATTTCAAATTGTGTATATGTAAATTTTATCGTATGCAGTTATGTATGCTCATGTATGCACTGAGTAGGTTGTATTTATAATTGTGTATGTATAAATTTTATTGTGTATAGGTTCATATATATACATTGTGGAGGTGGCATTTCGAATTGTATGTACAAATTTTATCGTGTGTATGATCATTTATGTACTGTGTATGTGATTTTACGAATTCAGTATAAAGTTGAAAATCTTCCTAAATTTGGTTAAGTTTGAAAAATTAAAATGAATGAATTAATCATAAATTAAAAATAAAAAAAAACAAACAATTTTAAAGAAAAAAAAAATAGTTTGTAACTTAGTTATGTTTGTTGATAAAATGAAATTATGAAGATCGATTATTATGTGGTAAATGAAACTAGTTATATTATAAAAATATTTAAATTAAAAACAGAAAATATGTAACTTATCCCACGCATAAGTTACTTGCCATATATGAAAAAAGCTTTTTACTAAGATGCCCATTCTTTTAAAATAAATCACAAATAAAAGAAAAATTGTGATTGGTTGTAATTACTTCGCGCAATTCTCACACTAAGAAACACTTCTGAAATAAACTTAATCATATATATATATAAACTATATATATATATTGTGTGTGTGGTAAGGATCCTAAGAGAACCATTGACCAATTGAGAACTTTGGGAACCATTTTGAACCACTAAAAAAACCTCTAAAAAATATTTAAAAAAACAAAAATAAAAAAGTAAAAAATATTTAATTCGTATTATAGCTATACACATATGTATATTTTCATTTAATCCTTAGTTATGTAATGTACACATATGAACATTATCATTTACCTTAAATTATACATATGTGCATAGGAAAAAAACATATGTGTACATATATGTACATATTATACATATATGTATAATTTAGCTAAACTGAGATTTTTTTTATGTTTTTTTTAAACAAACCGGGATGATAAATAAGAACTTTGATTTTTTTACTTTGTTTATTTTTGTGTTTTTTTTTATTTTATAATTTTTTTTTATTTTTTGGTTTTTTTGTGTTCTAAAATAATTCTTAATTATTAAAAAGTTCTCACACGACTCTAAAAATAAAATATAAGCTAGTCAACATATTTTCAGGATTATAAATATTAACTCGTTGAAGTCATATTTTAAAATGGAGGAGTAGAACTTTAATTAAATATAATAATCTGCTACACGCCTACACCCACCACAAACAAAACGAATAAACGTGGTGAATGGCTTTGGCCCATGCATGGACTGCTGCCAAATTCGAAATGTCTGTGGAACGTCTCTACTTTTCTAAAATTTGACTACATCTGAAATTATGTAATCACCTTGTTGATTTTTTTTAATTTCTTTTTCTTTTCCTTAAATATATCCAATTTTCTTATGATTAATAATATTTATCTCACGGCAGAAAGCCTGGAAATGAGGTTATTTATCTCACAGCCAAAAGCCCTGAAGTGAGGTCAAAGGGGTCCGTTGACCGGAGGTTGCGAGATTCATTGATATTTTTTATTTAAAATCTAAGGTTTGCTAGTATGAAAGCACAAGTTTGACCATTAGTTGTAGTCGGTAGGGCGGAGAATTTTATTACGACCCTCACTATGAAGTTCTTGTTTGATACTGATTGTTTTGGGGTCAAATACGTTATGTTTTTGACTTTATTAACTGGAGAGAAACAATGTTGTGAAAGAGGTAATGGTATGGTAAAGAGATAAAAGATTGATGTTTTTGAGAGAGAGAGAGAGAGAGGAGGTAGGGGGAGAGGGAGGGGGGAAGAGGGAGGGAGAGAGATGGACGAAGAAAGAGAGAGAGGAAATTTTTAGAGCCTTCTTTTGAGTTGGTATTAGCTATGAGAGGCACTTTTAGAGTATATGTATTTCTATAGACGATTATTTATGTTACGCTAGTTGATGATTAATTGGTAAGTTGTTGGCCCTGGCCTAATATTGAACAAAATACTTTAAAAACATGTTCTTACCTAGGCATGAACTTGTTTTTGAGACTCATTATACTATTAATGATATTAGAATACATGTTTTTTGTATGTCTTTGAATCATATTTTTTATACATCGTTTGGTATATTATGTTAATGCCATTAGGACATAGACCTTCTACAGTAAACACAGTTAGAAGACGCATTTGACACATATAGCAATCATTGTGAATATATGTATGTATTAGAGGGGAGAGCATTTGGTGATGCCCTTGTACAAGGGTTTTGAAGGTTGTGAGAGGGAGAAGATAGAAAGAAAAGGGATAAAATATGAGGCATTTGTAATAGGTCGAGGAAAGAGAATAGCAAATTTAGCTGGATAAGGAGGCGCCATCATCACCTCTGTGTCCAGCTCCACCATCATCACACCGACGCCATTCATGGTCACACCACCACCACCGCAACCATCTCTATCATCGGCACTAGTTGTCATTAAAAAATGACATGCGAACAGATTTTGTGTGTGTTTTTTTTTTAAATAACTCATTTCAGCCGACTCTATTTTAGGCACACCTCATTATAAAAAAAAACCTTATTACATGTTCAATAGAATTACAAGTGTTAAGTATTGTAGTTTCATATAATTTACTCTGATTATAGTTTTAATATTTGTTAACTATTTTTAATTCAATTGTTTAGGAAAAAACTTAACCAATTTATTTTACGTTGTTGTCCTAAAATATAATAAATAGAAACGTTTTACATACTACGCTGAATCCTCGGTTCAAGTTCAGTTGATGACTCTGTACTCCTATAATTCTATTAATGATCACTAGAATAGATAAAGCTTGTTAGACCCGTTTTTTTAATCACTGCTGGGTTTTTTTTTTCAATCTTTTCTAATATAAACCCTCCTCCTTTATCTGGGCTTGGGACCGGCAATAATAAACCAAAACGTTTATAGTTGGCGGAGTTAAAAATTTTTTTTTTTAAGTTAAATCTTATCGATGGAAAACAATCCTTACATGAAATTTATTTTTCTAGCTTTATTAGATGCAAATTGTTTAATGAAATAATCATAGTCAATATCTGCCAAAAAGTTCTTCTTAATTGACAAAAGAGCTAAACCGTCTAACCTTTCTTGTGACATTGTAGATCTTAAATAATTTTTTTATTAACTTTAATTTGGAAAAACTACGCTCTGCGGAAGCAACAGTTACAGGAATAGTTAACACAATTCGATAAGCAATATAAGCATTCGAAAAAGAATCAAAGTTTTTAATATAATTTAATATGTTAATAAGTGTGTCGGATTCTAAATCTATAATATCTCTTAGCATTTTTAGCTCTTGAAATAGATCTAAACCGTCAATATCTACCTTACCGTCATGTTTCAAAAAGATTTCAAGATTAATACACTTCTTTTTTAAAGTTTCTTCAGTGAACGACTTTAACTTTTCTATACTAAACAAAAAACCGTAAATAGTTTCAAACTCTTTAAATTGATTAAATCTACTTGTGAGTGAAGATATAGCTTGATCTACTATGTATAAGAAATAATCGGTTCTAAAACATTCAACAGGAGTTCTTAAAGTTTCATTATCAATGTTTTCATCAAACTTTTTATTTCTACGAATAATACGTTTCTCAAGAAAAATAGGTTCAATACCAATATCTAAAGCTATTTCTTTGGTTGCGTCCATAGCTTTTTCAAATCCCTCATCTCTATACTTTTTAAAAAAACAAATAAGTCCATTCAGTTGTTTTATAGCATCATCAATACACATATTTTTTGCTTGAAAGTTTTTACTAACTATATTAATAGCAAACAAAATGTCATACCAAATAACCATCGCTAATAAAAATTCAAAATTTTCAAAATGTTCAGTAAGTAAATTTTTAGCATCACCTTTAGTAACTAAAATTTTAGCCTCAACACTATCCTCATATAACTCTAATAATGCTTCTCTTAACTGTGAAGCTTGAAACCTAATTGCTTTAACACTTTCTAATCGACTTTCCCAACGCGTTTGTGATAATGGTTTAAGACTTAAATTTTTTACATTATCTTGTAAAATTTTCCATCTTTTAGGGGATGATGAGAACAAAGAATAAACACGTTGTATTACACCAAAAAAATCCTCAGCATTGTTACAAGAGATAGCTATATCAGAAATCACTAAATTTAAACTATGACAACCACATGGTGTGTAAAATGCTCTAGGGTCAATATCTAACAATCGTTTTTGCACGCCTTGATGTTTTCCCTTCATATTTGATCCATTATTATATCCTTGTCCACTAATGTCATTTACATCAAGTCCTAAATTATTAATTTCTTCAATAATAGCATTGAAAAGGCCTTTACCGGTTGTATCATCTACTATTAAAAATTCTAAAAAATATTCATTAACTTGAATTGGAGTTGACGAAACATCTACACATCGTAAGACAATGGACATCTGTTTTTTATGATTTATATCGGGGGTGCAATCAAGTATAATTGAAAAATATTTAGCTTCTTTAACTTTTTTAATAATTTTAGTTTTTATTTCATTTGCTAACAAACAAATCAATTCGTTTTGCATTTTGTGCCCAAGGTAATGATTATGAATTTCATTATCTTTTATGCGTCGAATATGTTCTTGCATTACTGGATCAAATTCTGCAATCATCTCAATAAAAGCTAAAAATTACCGTTATTTTGTTGATAATTTTTTTCATTTTTCCCACGAAATGCTATATTTTTTTTACCAAAACTCTTTACAACAGCAAGTATTCTTATTAGCACATTTCTTCAATGTTCTTTATCTTTATCTATTCGATCTTGAGTTTGTTTATCAATTGTTTTATTTTTTGCCAATCTTATTTCTAAATCTATCCATGTTCTCATATTGATAATATGCACATTACTTATTTCATGTTCTTTTAATTTAGAACTAAGATTTCTCCAATTGTTACTACCTTCGGATGCTAATTTACTTGTACAAATTTGCAACAAAAACAAAATGCTCTATCTAGTTCTATAGAATAAACCAACCATTTTCTTTCTATTTTTTCTCCATTCGGTAACCTTCGCATATAAAGAGACGTAATGAAGCTTCTTGAATATTCATCTTTTGGAAATTTGTAACCATAAATTTTAACCGGGCCTTTTTCTACAAGTAGATCTCTTAAATTATTATTCATATTATTCCATTGACTTGGGTCAACAATATTTAGAGGTCCATTAGCTTGATTCTCATTTGGAAGTTGATCATTATTTATAGGTTCATTATCACTTGTTAACTTATCAATTGTAGGTTCATTATTTGTCGGTTGTTCGTCATTTGTAAGTTCATCATTTCTAGGTTCGTTATTTGTAGGTTGTTCGTCATCTGTAAATTCATTATTTATAGGATGCTCGTCATTTGTAGGCTCATTGTTTGTAGTTTTAGTGGATGTGAAAAACTTAAAAATGTCTCCTTTTTTTGATTCAATTAAAGCATCTCTTTTAAGTCTTTTTTGCTTTTTTGCATAACCAGATTCGTAAGTTCGATGTCGATGTGACATTGAAACAAGTAGCAAATAACAATGGGCAAGGATTAAATTAGGTAGATTCTAAATTTCTAAACTCTACACAACTGGGCAAAAATTCAGTTAGGGCAGATTCTAAATTTCTAATACAATTGAGCAAGAATTCAATTGGACAAATTATAAAACGCCAAATCAGTATATAGACAAAGGCATATTCTAATAGCAATTTAGTAAATCCAATTGGCAGATTCTAATAACAATAAACTAACCTCAAATTGGCAGATTCTAATAGCAATTTAGTAAATCCACTTGAACCAGGGCAGCAATCGAACTAAAAACTGCAATACTACACACTGAAGTCTTGAACAGCCTCGGAAGTCAGACCAGAAATTGTCCAAAATTTTCAATTGTCGTTCAATAACTGATTAAAAATAGCAGAATATACGATAATAAGAACCAGAGAATCTGCTATGTTGTATAAACAGAGAGTATGAACTATGAAACTTACTTGGTATTATGGTATATAAAGAAGAACATGAAGGAAGTAGATCCGTTAGCTATTAATGATGATTTCCACTTTCCAATCCATGATTTCGTGATACCGTGATAGTCGCTTGGTATCCTCCAATCCTGTTTCTGACTTCTGGTCTTCTTGTGGATGAAGAGAGCGGCAAAAAAAAAATAACCGTAATATATATATATATTTTTTTTTTGGGGCCTCTATGATTTGGGGGCCTATTGGGCCGGCACTGCGCCTATCCCCTCATTGTAAATCAATCTTTTGCAAAGTTAGAGGCGGTTCTCTTTTGAAGCGGTTCTTAATTGTTTTTTATAAAAAAGAATACTGCATCCTGAAATATCTTATACAATAATATGTTATTTATATATATAAAATATCGAAACACCTCTATTTCTTTGGTTTTCTTGCATCTTCCATTGTGTTTTTATGGTTTTCACAAGCTCCGTTAGTATCCAAACCTAGACAATAACACAATTGATTTAAAATAAAACATATATACTTGAACAATGGATGCAAGAATAGAGTTCCCACAGATCCATCTCGGCGAGATCGTCGCCTCGCATTCGTCAAACACCACCACACCATCGTCATGTGCTGAAGAGATGTGTGAGAGATTTGTTAGTGTGTATGAAAATAAAGTTCAAAACTTGGAGAAGGAGGCGAATCTGATGGTTGGTGGATGGCAAAGTGAAGTTAATTAACACTTTAGGAGCGGTTTTTTGGATTTAAAATTTTAAATAAATAAATAAAATGTTTCAATAGCGGTTTATTGAGATAACCGCTTCCTTCACACGCAGTTTTATGATCACTCCTAAATATTATTTTGCAAATGTTTAATATCATTTTATATTTCTTTTAACGCTAAAAAAACCATATTACTTTTTTGTTCCTTTATGCTTTTCAAAAATGTATCTCTGGTTTTAAAATTTTCTAAAACAAATATAAAAATGTGGGTATTCAACGGTGAGACTATATGGTATAGATGCCATTTTACTTCTTACTTTACAATGTCACGTAATCGCCACATCATACCTTACTCCATTATAATTTCTTCTACAATATCATGTAAATGGACATCAATTTACTAATTCATCACTTTCCTCCTTTTTTAAATAAAATAATAATATTTATATAACTGAAATTAATTTAATATAACTAAAATAAAAAATTAAATACTTGGATTACTCTATTATAACTAATTATTATTAAATTTAAAATTTATTAAGAAACACACCAAATTCTCAAATCTGGCCCATTCTTTAAAATTATACTCATTTTTTTCTACAAACCTATTAAAAGCCCAATTTCTAAAAATAGTAGGTTTAATCATTCCTCTTCATTTGCAGCCACAATCTCCATCTTCTCCATCTATCATTTATGTTCGTTTAAAAAATCAACACCCTAAAATTACTAACCTGCTCTATCTTCTTCTTCCTCTATTATTTTCATAAAGCATTCAACAAGAAAAAAAGGATGAATAATTGTGCAAGGAAGATGCCAGCGGCATTTTAGGCGGTGAATTTTCCACAGCATCCTCCCCGTTGGGCGGCCCCAACTAGCCTAGGGCGGTGTTTGCCGCCGGCACCGCTCTCTAGGTAAGCTTTCCAACGGCAAATTGGCATCTATACCTGATAGCCTAAGCATATGTCGCTAATTATTATACGATAATGGTTTGTAAATCATTATTTAACTATGGATAGCATGGATTGAGAAGAAAAGAGATTAGAAGATTATGAGGGAATTTTATGCTAGGATTGAATGTGGTTAGTACAACTAAGCATCATTATTTTTGTTTATTAGTATAGTAAGATTCGTTATGCCTTTTTTATTAGTCCTAAAATTACAATTTTTTTCCGTTATATTGGTATTAAATTTCAATGTGTGTCTTTACATCTAAAATTGACGAGATTTGAGAACGAGAAATTGAAATTTGGTATAAATATAAAGGAACTTTTTTGGTAATATAATCTTATTAGTTTAAACAATATATCAAATTTGAGGCTAGCCTATTTAATAAAGGCACATGTCTTTTAAAATAGAGATCTAGATTCTAATGTAGACAAATGATTTTTTTAGATTTATTGGTCTAAAATAAAATACGGATAAAATTTGGCGTCTAGAAAAAAGAACAATCTTTGTTCAATAAACTTTGTTTTCTTACTTTTAAACCAAATAAAAAATATTATTTTTATTACTTTAATATTGTATTAATTTTGTGGTTGAGCTTTAACTTTTATTAATTATATAACTTAAGTAAAAAAATAACAAGATAATGTACAAAACATCCTTTTGAATTTTTTTCTTCTTATTCTAAAGTTGATATAACGTGAGGTTGAAGACATAGATTCATGTGTTTCATGATAGAGTTTGACATCATCTAAGAGAGAAAAGGACATGAAGATCAAAACCTTACTTAACGTAAATGCAATTTGAGGGTTATTTTCGCACTTCTAAATTTACCTTTTAACCAAATATACTTTTTGTTCAAGGTTAATAACTTAATGCCAAATCATTTTTTAATTTCTCAATTTTTACAAATCTTTAAATTATTTTCCGTACATATGTATAACATGTTGTACATCAACTGAACTTATTATATTGCATACAACCAAACCGACTTAAAAATATATAAATATCATAAACCATAATATTTAATCCAACATAGAATAACAGAAAGAACAACGGTCATGTCTCCACCAAGCGCATGCATACTGGGCAAGAAAAAAAGCAACAAAGGGGCGATTTTTTAAAACCCCCACCTCCACCGTGCGCGCGCAATAAGAGAGGCGACAAGGAGAGGATATTTGTCGCTGACATTGTTTAAAATATTATTATTTTATTGTTATATGGGTGATATATATATATATATGGTTAGGTTAAAATAAGGGTCCTGTTAGGGACACCCTCAAACCCAAACAATACGCCGCGTATATGTCTATATGCGGCGTATTAGGGTACGATTTGACGTCCTAGCCTGGCTGGGTTGTCATAGGTTTGTCGTATCGTACCCTAATACGCCACATATAGCCCTATACACGGCGTATTGGGTTTTGTATATTATTGGAGCACGGCTCCCTCCCCTCCTTCTCCATCCTTTCACTTTTCTTTTCTTTTTTTTTTACCTCACCCTCTTCATTCAACCAACAACAACCATTTATTTTCGGAATCGCACGAGGAGGAGCCGGGGTACGGCGCTAATGGTCAGTCGGACTTAAACCAGGTTACGTTTTATCTTTATTTAGTACATGTTAGGACAGAGATTTGGTGACTAGTTTAGTTTTGAAATTTGTCTAGGCACCGACCGTTATACTACACCATGCCTACTATATAGACACCACCTATATGAGCCTAAAAGGTTTTACTGTTACCGCTATTGTTAAATTTTTTATTATATTATTACTATTAGAATATTAATATTATTATTAATAAAATAAAATATTATTATTGTATTTATTAAAATACTATTATTATTATTAAAATAATATTATTCTAAACATATAATTATTAGTATTAAAATATTAATTTTTATATTATTAATAATATTAAAATATTATTATTATGTACCTGATGTACGCCAGAGATTCAGATGCGGGTGTTAGGTGCCGACGCAAGACGTTCGGAGGTACGTTCTTAGAGTGTATTGTATAATATAATATAATATAATATAATATAATATAATAACATAATAATATTATGTTATTATATTATATTATATTATATTATATTATATTATATCAAACGGGTGTTAGTTATGTTAGTGAGTTTTTCTAAAAAAAGGTCATCAGTTTTGTCTTATTATGATTTTTTTTTTCTTTTTTTTTGTTATTATTAATGTTATTTATGATTATTATATATATGTTTAATTTACAACTTCTTGACATGTATTGAGAGCTTCATAACATGTATCTTATGCATAAGAAGTGGTCTACATGTTGTACATTTGTGTTGTAACACGTCTTCTATATGTTCTCACACATGTCAGTTTACACCTGTTGCGTCACCGTCTCTTTCTCTTTTATTTTGCAACTACATATCTCTTTTCATATTCTTGATCTGCAAAACTACCACACCATTGTCACAGCCAACGCCATCATCCAACCACCGCTCACCATCTCCGCTACTTGGTTACCAACCACCACCTTCTTCTTGCATTCTCTCTATTCTGTTTCAGAGATGACAAAAAAGGAAATTGTTATTAATATTATTTACTTATCAATAATATATTATTTTTCGAAATTCGACAAAGGGCGTTCAGTTGCATGGCTCATTTGGGAAAATTGACAGTGCGAAACGAACTTTTAATTTATTGGCTGGTTTCGTTATGGGCATCTTGAATCAGTTACAGGGGCTTACTTGGGAAAACTGGCATTTCCAAACATACTTTCAATTTCTTAGCTGTTTTCGTTATCGACATCTCAAATCTGGCTCTTCGATTTCTTCGAACTCCAACTGTCTTGACCGTCGGTCACCACCGACAACCGTAGTTGTGTCACTCAAACACATATCAGTCGTCACTAAGCTTAAGCATAGGCTTATTATTATTTTTATGTTTAGTTTGGGGTATTCTAAGTTGATCATCTTGCGTATATTAAAGAGTTGTCGGCTTATATATATACACATATATATGGTAGATGTGCGGTATAAGAATTCATTGCTCCGACATAACCAGCACCAGATCGAGATATTAGTTTGATGAGTTTGAATCTCTCAGATCCGTGGTATCTGCTAATGGCAGCGATAACGGGAGCCCATACTTTGGACAAATAGGTGGAAATTCGTTCATTGCTCCAACTTAACGAACACCAGATTGAGATATTAGTTTGGACTTACCTGAACCGTTGACACGTATGCTGACGTGGATTTAGGCTCGGTGTTGACGCTGATATTAACACGTTTGCTTACAGCTTTCGTTATCATCGGCATAATACACAATGAAAGCACAAACTCAAACAACAATCCATACAATAGCAATTCTCTTCAACGACCACTCAAACAAGAAGAAGAGAAAAATAATGAAGAGAATTGCTATTGTTGTCTCTCGATGTTCAACCAACAAATAACATAACATTTGTAATATATATACCCACAATGTCTTGGTTTAACCATTTATTTCAGGAGGAGGAGCCGGGTTACGCCGCTAACGATCAGCCTGGCACGCCGTGGTTACCCGACGTGAACTAGGTTTCGTTATATATTTATTTAGTATGAAGTTGGTAGTTTTTTTTACTAACACTTGCTACATTAAGTTTTGTTAGGAGTATGTCGGGTATGATACCCAGCCCCAACAACCTTATGGTCAGCCCGAACAGTTTTATGGAAACACTGGCTCGCCGAGCTTGCCAAATTTGAACTAGGTTTCCCGTACTATTACCGCTATTATTATTTTTTTATTACAGTATTACTAGGGTTATTGTTAAAATGTGATTGTTATTATAATATTATTATTGTATTATTATTATTATTATGAATATTATTATTATTATTACAATGTTAGTATTACTAAAATAGTCTTATGGTAAATATATGGTGTTATTATTATTTTAATATTATTATTTATTATTAAAATATTAAATTTTATATTATTATAGGTATTATTATTATTATTAATTATTATCACTAACACTTTTGTTTGGTTTTCTAACTTATATGTGGTAGGAGTACTTCGTGTCTGATTACGGTAGTCAGCCGTGGTACCCATCACATGTCGTCTGGTCGGATTATGAAGGTCAGGCTTCGTCATCATACCAGCCACCAGTAGCAAATAATCCGTTTTACGGAACCGAGTCTTCATCGCACCACGGGCGAAACGATCATGCTGGGCCAAACCTAAATAACGAAGATGAGTACGATGATGACTACATACGCGAGGTGACGGTTTCGTATAAACAGATGCTGTAAGACACCATGTGTTTTGTTTAAGTTAATGTTATTTATTTGTATGTTATTTAATAAACGGCTTAATAAATAGCGTAAAACTGTTTTAGATATTTAAGAGCCGCGAGGAGCTAAAGAAATGGGTAAAAAATAGAGAACGGGAGCATGGGTTTGTTGTTGTGGTCCAGCGGTCAAAGAAAAACGGTGTGGAACTTGCATGCAATCGTGGAGGCGAACCCGAAATAAAGGCGACAGTGAGACGTACTGGCATCACTAAAAAATGTTGTCCGTTTAAGATCTTGGGCAGGTACGACTCGAGGGGTTCATGCTGGAAGGTTCAAGTGGTAAACGAGACTCACAACCATGATCCCGTTGAATTCGAGGAGGGGTGTGCGGCTTTCAGAAAAATGAACAGCGCCCAGCTGGATATGGTTGAGAGTTTGCACAGGACCGGCTTGAAGCCCCTTCAAATCGAAGCAGCCCTCCGCGAAAAGTTTCCCGGTGCGCAACCTGCAATAAAGGACAAATACAACCACACCGCCAAGATTAGGAGGGATGCATTACTTGGCAATACCCCTATGAAGGTAGTTCAAAACCTTTGTAGTTTTAATGTGTACTTGTCATGCTTGTAATATTTACTAAAGTTTTATTTCATCCAATGCAGGCGTTGGAAAACTTTCTCACAGGAAACGGTTTCACGTTCTATACCCGGGAGAATGATACCGACAACAGAACGGAGGAAGTTTTCTTCTGTCATAATAAGTCGCATAATATGTGGCGTGCGTTCCCCGAGGTGTTGTTGATTGACATGACGTACAACACCAACATGTACGACTGGCCGTTGGTTCAGTTTTTCGGTGTAACGTTGACATCACAGTCGTTTTGTATCGCCCACGCGCTTGTGATCAGGGAACGGTAGAGGAACTTCACCTGACTCACGCGGACCAGGCCCTCATGAACTCCTGTGACGCGGTCTTCCTTAATGCCACCAAATATTTATGCAGGTGGCACATATTCGAGAATATAAGAAGAAAATTTAAGGGCCTATATAGGACGGATATGGAGATGGACTTCGCGTACTGGTGGAAGGTCCTGTATCAGTCTCCGATGATACAGCTGTTCGACAACCGTCGCATCAACATGGAACAGCATTTGATACGGGACGATAGAGCAGGCGAGTCCTTCGTATCAGTTGATAGTTTTTAATAGTCTAAACATACAAACATTTTAACGTTTCCCTTTATTTTCCAGAGGTCTGGCAATACATTCGTAACAGTTGGCTGGATACATACAAACACAAGTTTGTAGCCTACTGGATCGACGAACGGCGAAACTACGACGAACCGAGTTGAGAGCCAGCAAACAAATCTGAAAAGGTACCTCAATGGAAGCAACAACTCGCTCGACACAATTACCAGGCATGTCCTTAAAATGGTCAACTCGCAGATGAAAGAAATCGGTAAATCTTTTCAAGACTCCCGTTCCAAGGCCTTGGAAGGACATCGACAGCACGCCTGGTTAAATAAGTTACTAAACAGGGTGTCGATTCACGCTCTGAGGCTACTTGTGAACGAGTATGAGTTGATACACAAGATGCGTGACGGCGGCGCTTCATGCGACCACCATTTGTATTCGTCTTCGGGGCTTCCATGTGCTTGTCGGATTGAGGGATACATAGATAACGACACATGTATCCCAATAACGGATATTGACCCGTTCTGGAGGAGGCTTAATTTTGATCCAGCCTATCCGCCGAACGAAGAGCCAGACTACGAAGCAGGTCTACGGGACATCACAGATACGTTATCGTTCATAGATGACCCTAATCAAAAGAAAAGTTTTTTCGCGAAGCTCATATATGCTATTCCAGGGAGATCTAAAAAGAAGTCACTCGAAAAAGAGAGGATCCTCGGGGGTTGATGTTCGGTTTATTTGTACATATTTTAGTATGTTAACTTAGTTGTTTTAATCGTTTAGTTTAGGAACTTTGGTAATTCATATATGTTTATAATGTTTCAGGTCACAGGTACTTAACGCGCTTAATTTGGACCTGTACGAGCATGGAATGAAGACCCGGGATGTCAAGCACGCAAACCGAGGCATTTATTTAGATCTGTTGAGAAAAGAGACCCATCGCGTAGCGCGATGGATGTTGAAGGTGGGGCATCGTGTAGGAAATATTGACCAGGCGTTGACTTTTGGTCCATCGCGTAGCGCGATGGACCTGGAGAGGAGACCATCGCGCTACGCGATGGTCCCTAGAATTGTTAAAGTTAGGGTTTTGTTTTATAAAATATTTTGACGACCTTAGACGCCATTCTTGACCTTCCAGGCGATTTTCAGAGCAGAAAGGAGAGCCACCATCACTTCCAATCATCTCCAAGCATCATTCATGTCCTACCAGATCATAACCGAAGCCCGAGAGATGCCGATGCGCGGCTAGTTCCTTCGAGTCATACCCGGGATTTAGAGTATTGTATCTTTCAGTTTTCTCATGTATTAAGAACAAATTGATTGTAACTATCTTTGATGTTAATCTATGAGTATTGATGTCTAGTATGATTGTGCACAACGTTAGTTTAGGTTTATTTCGATCAGAACAATTAGTGTGCCAGTTGCTATGATAATTGCTTGTAGGATTGTTTTGACCTGTTAATTGCAAGAAAGCATACGTTTTCCCTTAGTTGAGTCAAACTGGCAGGGACCGTTTGATAACTAGTGCTGTGTGTTAGCGAGCGTGGATGGCTAAGGTTTAACCGGTTAGTCAGTCTGTAGTTGACACATGATTGTTTATTTGTTAAGTTGCATGAGTTTGCTGTTAGGTTATGTACTTGGATTCTCGAGTGTGATTTGTCTTTGTTAATCGATTGAATACGTGATTGCTTGTTTGCTTATTATAAAAATATAAACTGTTTGCTAGTGTGATCAGCACTTTATTTGAACTACTTCATAATGTTAGGAATCAGTTTCACTGCACACTGACCACATACTCCTCGTGGTTCGACACTCTACTTACCCTATCTTGGTTAGGTGATTAGGAACACTGAATTATTAGTTTTTGACTAGATAGCGACAGTCTAGTATCAAAATGGCGCCGTTGCCGGGGAGTTAGTGCGCTTAGTGTTTTTGTGTTAATTGATTTCTTTGTTTAAATTAGTTTAATTTAGTTGTTATTTTTATTTTTTAGTTTAGTTTATTTTGTTTTCCCATTTTACGCGGGGTGTGTTATTTGTGCAGGTAACAGGTTTATGCACACCACAGGAAGAAATTCTCCGTTGATTTATGAGCCAGAAATCGAACGGTTAGCTCGGCAGAACCGAGCTCAGATCAGACAGCCGGATATGGAAGGTCAGAACCAGACCAGAACCAAAACCAAGACCCACCACCCAAAATTAATGTTTTCCAACCCGAACCAAGCCCACCGAATAATCAAAACCCACCAAATAATGACCTACTACCACCAATCAACTACCCCAAATTTCAGCCCGATAATCCAGAAACCGAAACCTTGACAGACCCGGGCCATCAGCCCCGAATAATACCCCTCGTCACCGACAGCCGATTATTCAAGATTATGATCATGTCAGTATTCATACTTAAGACGAAGATGAAGGAAATGAGTCAAATCAGGGGCACGATGGTAGTAACGAGGGTGATTGGAGAGTCAGACAGAATGTTGGGTTTGAGCCAGTTAATGAAGTAGTATGGGTTACGATGAGGAAGTTGAGGAATCGGTCATTAGGAGGGGTGGCGGTCGCAGAGGTCAAGGCAGGGGTAGAATGGGAATTGGCAGATTTCGGGAGGAACGAAGACAGCCGATACAGGTTAACCAAGGAGGTTTTGAGGAACCGAGGGCTGGACAAAGGCTTTATGGGCTCCCGGTTCAGGGTGTTAACAGTCAGTTCAGACCGGCTATTTCAGATGGTGCATCACCGATTGTCCCACAGGTGCGTGTTCAGGGACAACTGACATTTAAATCCCGTCCGTCCTACATCAACATAGTTCCCCATTTTCACGGACTGGGATCAGAAGACCCGTATTCACAGTTGTTAGATTTTTCAGCTATTTGCGGGTCTATTGGTGATGGTACTTATGATCAGGATGAGGTTCGATTGCGGTTGTTCCAGTTTTCATTAAAAGACAAGGCAAAACACTAGTTCAACTCGCTACCGATGCACAATATTGAGAGCTGGGCTGAGATGCAGCAGGTTTTCCTTAACGAGTATTATTCGTAGTCGAAGACTAACGAAGCTCGGATGGAGATTCGACATTTTTCACAGTCACCGAGTGAGTTATTTCATGAGGCATTTATTCGTTATAAGGAGATGATCAGGAAATGCCCACACCACCAGATTGAGTTGTGGGAGTTAGTGAAGTGTTTTGTTGATGGGTTGACTTACGAGGACAAAAAGTATTTGAAATCTTCATGTAATGGGATGTTGTTGAACCAACCAGAAGAGGATGATTGGGATATCCTTGAGTTTATGTGTGAGGATTCCAAGTTAGAAGCAGCAGCTGAACGAAGACGAAAAGTCGGGGTTACCCGAACAGTTAAATCAGCCTCGAGCGAGTCAGACAAAATTGCAGAGTTGGAACGGGAACTCGCGGGTTATCAGAAAGATCAGAAGAAAGAGGTTGGTAAAGTCGGGGTTAAATTCCCGGTTTGTTCAGATTGTGGTGAGTTGGGGCATAAGGTTGAAGATTGCCCCGAGGTTGAGATGACGAGTATACCGATGAGGAGGAAGTCAGTTACGCGTACGGGGAATCCAAGGGCCAAGGATTCAATTCGAACACTTATCACCCGGGCCTAAGGAATCACCCGAACTTCAAATACGGGAACGCGTCGAACCCGGACTTTCAAGGGTCCAGTCAGAACCAACAGCAGAACAGCTACTGACAGGGTAGTTCGAACAGTCAGTATAACAATCGGGGATATAACAGAGATGGTTACCGGGGTAACAGTTCGTCAAGTAATCAGAATCAGGACCAGTAGAAGGGTAGTTCGGGAAATTCAGATGAGTCAATACATTTAAAGTTAGATGCGTTGTTGAAGCTCGTGACTGATAATCAGAAGGAAACGGAGAGACAGTTCGAGTTGAGAGACAAGTCAGCAGAAGCGATGTCAAAGCAGATTGGTCAGCTCGCAGCAGACGTGGCGAGATTTCAGCAGAACGCGGGTCAGCTACCGAGTGATACCATAGTAAACCCGCAACATGCCAGCTCAAGCTCGAAGAAAGGTAATAGTGTGCACATCAACGCGGTAAGTCTTGTACCTCATTTTGAAATTATCTGTGTTGAAGTTGAGTCGCCACCGCAGTTTATTGAAGTGGTGGTGAATGATGTTAGTGGTGAGAATGAAGGTGTTGGTCAAAATGAAATGGTTTTCCAAAACAAAGTGAAATTAAAAACAGATGAATTAACTTTTTGGGAAAACTGCACTTGTGAAAAATGTCTAAACGCCGAATTGACCAACACGGGAGATGAGGAGGTGGAGGATAATACCACCTCAAGTAAACTCCAAGACCCGGGAGTGCCATTTTTAATAATTCAAATTGGAGATTTTAAAACTGATCTGGCACTTCTAGATCTTGGAGCATGTGTTAGTGTCATGCTCAGCAGTTTATATGATCAGTATGAGTTTGGCCCGTTAGAGAGTGTAAACACCACCGTGGTGTTGGCGAATCAAATTCATACACACCCCCGGGGCATGGTCACTAATGTAATGGTTCAAGTGGACGATTTTTGCTACCTAGTTGACTTCATTGTACTTGATTATGCTAAGGGTAATATTAAATAATCTGAAGTCATACTGGGCAGACCGTTCCTTGCTACAGCACATGCGGTAATTAATTGTGTTGAGGGATTTTTGGGCATTAAGTGTGGGAACCGTGTTAAGCGGTTATTATTGTTCGAAAATGCTACTAACCCTCTTATTGATAAGTGTGTACCATCGTGCACAAATCATACAAGAGAGGGTTGGTTTGTAACTGACAGGAACTAGCTGAAAGGTAGTAGTGAAAAGAAATATTGGAATGAGAAAGGCGTTAAGATGAAAGATGGAGAGAAACCGACAGTATGGAAAGGAAGGAGAGGAAAGAAATCGTTGAGTTCTATGGTGACCTCACTGGTTTATGAAACTACTTGAAGCATTCGAGGCATTGTCGAGCTGTAGACACGCAATTCAGCGCTGACCGGGAGGTAACCCGGGGTTTGTAAGTGTGTTCCACTTTATTTTCTGTTTGTTGAGTCGTTGTTTGACTTTTGTCTCGAGTTATGTGTAGCAAATCCCAAGCATGGGGAGACTTTTGGTGAAGTGTGCAGCATGGAGGTTCGGTAAGCATTTGGTCAATTTCACGTCAACACAGGTACGCATTGAAAATTTCGACTTCGGAAACGTGTTTAAAGTGTTGTTGGGATGTCAAAAAGTGATCGGATCGGAAAATGCCCGACCCCAAATCGGCTAAAACTTTCTGTTCACCAGGGACCATCGTGTAGCGCGAGGTCCTGGACAGCTAACCATCGCGTTACGCGATGGTGGTTGGGACACTCCTAAAGTCTGACATCATCACGTAGCGTGATGACGCAAGACCAGACACCATCGCGCTACACGATGGTGTTTGAACCCTAATTGACTTCATTTGGGTCACGTAGAGGGACACTATGGTCCATGACCCAGCGCGCTACGCGATGGGTCACGGATACTCCGAATTTTTTTAATTTAATAATATATATATATATATATATATATATTCATCCCCCACCGCCTCTTCACTTCCACCCCTTCTCTCTCTCTCTCTCTCTCACTTCCACCGCCGGCGACCAATCACCACCTCACCATCATCGTCATCCGCTCATCATCATCATCATCCATTTTCCTGCATCACCGCTATCTCACTCACTTCACCTTACCACCGTCTCCCACCTTTATCGCCGTCTCCCCGTCACCAACCACCACGCCCGTTGCCATACCACCACTACCAACCACCACCGTCTCCTATCACCATTTATCACCCCATCTGTCACCTCTATCCTCCATTGTTTCAGTTCATCGCCACTTCCCTTCTATGATTTTGTTGATTTTCCGTATCCTGAGGCAAGTTTAATTGCTTATTATTGTGTCGATTTTGGTTCGGGTGCAGATTGTTTCGAGGTGTCGGGTGTTAATTTTTGTGTCAGGTTACTTTGGTTTAAGTTTAGATCATTAGTAACTGTGGTTCGAGTTTGATTGTGTTTGGTGTTAGGCGAGTTTTGATCAATACATAGGTGTCTTGGATTTTGGTTGTCGGGTTCTGGCGGGTTGAATTTTGGTAGGAATGGTATTAGTTGGGTTTAGAAATTCTAAAATAAAGATAATAATAATAAAAGTAAAATAACTAAAGAAAAATAAAATTTTCAAAATTTTAATATTATAATATTATTTTACTATAAAAGGTATAAAACTTAATTTTAATATCTACTATATATAATATCACATAAGTATATTTTAATTATTAATAATAATACTTAAAAAAATTTTCTTTGTATAATAATAATAATAATATTTTAATTATAATTATAAAAATTTAATTCTAATATTTTAATATATAAGATTAATATTAATAATAATATCTATTAAATTAACATAATATTTTAATAATTTAATTTATATATAATATTAATTAATCTATACATTTAATAATAATTTAATATAATATAATAATTTAATATACTAATAGTATAATAATAATATAATGAATTTCGAAACCTGATCCACCCGATTCTGTGAGCCCGATTAATGTTTTCGTTGTGAGCACGTTTTTCGAGACACTTGTCAGTTGGGATTGATCGTTCAAGTCAAGTCGTGTTTGTATTTGTGTCAGTTCGTGTCTTGTTGAGTTTTCGAGAGTTTGAGTGTTAATCGTATTTAGGTTATCCGCCCGTACTCAATCTCCATTCGGGCGGCGATACCTGGGTTTAGTTGGATGTATATAGGATATCCCGAATTTTTTCTCGTTTTTCGTGTCTTTTATTGATATGCTATTTGTATCGTGCAGCATGTCGGACATTCCAGGACCTTCGTCAGGTGCCGCCGGGAGCAAGAGACAGAGACCAGCCAGCGCGGGACGACGTGGTCCCGCAGCCCGACTGAGAGGTTCTCCAGAGCCCCCACAACCCGTGGTGCGCCCACCACGGGTTATTAGGTACAACGGGGACGAGATCCCAATCACTCCCGATACGGATCGGGAGTCGATCGTGGGGGACGGCCGCCTGATCCCTTATATCATTCTACGCTTCGCTCATTTGTCGGAGGAGCAGACTTCGTATCGCCGCTTCATGGCGATGCAGCTGCTCCGACATCGGACGATCGATTGGTGACTACTTCATTCAGTAGACCAAGAGGGGGCCGTCTGGGCGATGTTGAGCGATCGGTGGGTCCAGGTCCTCACGTGTGACTCAGTACAGTACTTCGAGCTCACACGTGAGTTCTTTTCTACATTCCGACACGTGCCCACCGATTTCTCCGAGCCCCACGCGGTGTCGTTTGCCCTTGGCCGGCAGACTTTTGAGATGTCCGTACCTCAGTTTGTCGTTGCCACAGGTTACTACACCGAGGAGGAGGTGCTGACCCCAGCGTTCCTTACGAGCGCCCGGGGTTATACTCTTCGGTCACAGACTGACCAAGAGTTTTGGCTGACCGAGGCCAGTTGGGCCAGTTCTGGGCTACGATAGCGGACGGGGCCCCCTCGAGCACCGTTGTCGAGTCGTCCATTCGGGACCCCGTCCACCAATACATTCATCGCATTGTTGCTTGCTCTATCGTGGGCCGTCATTCGGGCCACGAGAAGTGCAGCAACATTGATCTTCTTTCATTGCTATCGATGATCACGGGCCGGGAGGCCAATATTGCGACGCTGCTTCTAACGTCGTTCACCCGGAGCCGTAGTTGGCAGGGCCGGTCAGCCCAGTTGGCTATGGAGTCGTACATCAATCGTATTGCAGAGCGCCTCGGGGTATTCGATTATTACCCGCTCGATTATTTTACCTGAGGGACTGCTACGACCCCATACGATTTAGAGGACGCCCGGAGGGCCGGGTATTGTGAGTTTCATGATCCACCCACGCTCGTCCCGGTCCGACAGGGTCCTCAGGCACCACCACCTTCGGGGATAGACGCTGCTGTCGCGCTTCAGATGGGTATCCCGACACATCGACAGCCCGTCCATGTCCCCCATATTATGAGACCGCAGCAGCACCCTCTCCGTCAGCCATATCAGCCACCGCAGCCGCCAGTCACACTTGAGAGTATACATCAGCAGCATATGGAGATGCGGGCCCACATGGCCCGCCAGGATGACTATTTCCGCATTTTATTTACTCATCTGCAGGTACTTATCCCAGCATGTTTACAAATACATTAGAGCGCTAGATATCAGGCGGAGGCATCTGGCTCCGGTCAGGCAGCTGATCAGCCTGACCCCGCGGGAGGAGATTAGCTGGCAGCAGACGCCGGTTACCGTTTTTGGATGTTTTTCCATTTAATTTATTTTTATTTGTATGGTCTATATAATATTATATTATATTTGGGAAAACTTGTATGGGTAACCGGTTGGGTAACAGTGTATATATTTTGTGATGTGTGTCTGCTATGTTTGACTTGTATAGCTGTATATATTTGTTTATATGTTTGTGTTGCTTTTGGAACATTGTGGTGTGTTCACTATAAACCCTCGCGAGACCTCACTCGTCCACCCGGGCTACCGAGGGGTTTAAAGGGCTTGTTGCATACGCTAAATGCAACCGTGATTCCTACGAAAGTGAGTTAGGTCTTTTATTATATTTAATTAATTAACAAAATTTTTTATGAAACTGACTAATTTGGCTCGGTAATGATTTTTTTAATATAATAATAACATAACTCTCGAAAGACCTAAGTCTTATACTTGTGAGTGGTTGCTTATACATGTCTCGAGATTTGTGCTGATTTTGTTAGACAGTATTCGTTAGTGGTGGAGACGTGTGTCACGAGTGTGTTGAGAGTTGTGGGCCGAGTTTAGCATTGCATTGTCTTTACTATTAGGTGATTTTAGTTTCATAAACTATTTTGTTATTTTTATTTTTATTTTAGTTGTTAGAAATGTAATTGTATAATTTTCTTTAGTTCATCACATTTGTTCCCTGAGTTTTTATGTGGTCAAACTGTCAGTTCAATCCCGTCCCCCATATGATCATTAATTGTTTTATTATTTTAACATTAAGGACAATGTCAACCTCAAGTGTGGGGATGGGGGAAAATTGAAAATTTTAGCCCGATAGTACCTCGAACAGTATTCAGAAACTTAAGTTGTTAACTGTCACTTATTGCTATTAATGCCAAGTTAAAGGTTTTTGGTCATGGTTGGTTTTTCAGCTTCTCGATAGTTTTCCCGACAAATGCTTTTAAAATGAGAAGTTGAAAATGGAATCGTTTACGCCGGGATAACGAGTCAAGGGGACGGGTATACATGTTTCATATCGGCAGCCCATATTTCCAAACATATTGTGAGATTAGCCCCTATACTTAATACACCTATTATATAATTGATATAAAACATGTCTTGTCATTTATTGAGGGAAACCGGTATGTTTTACAGAATTAGAACTTGCTTGTCACATGCATTTCGAGATCTTAATACCACCACCTGTATGGAGATTAGTACTTTAGAAAACCCGTTCCGTACATATTTTCCTCACTAAATAAATTCCTTACCCGACATTATTCCCTAGGAGCCCGTTTGGACCATATTCCTTTTTCGTTTGTTAAACTGAACATTACACACCATTTCAGCCTTGGCCTTTATTTTATTTTTTCCCGTGTGATGAAATCCAGTTCGTTATCGAGTTGTATATATATCGAGTTGTACTTAGTCAGACGAGTTGTAAAGTTGTCAAGTTCTGAGTTATAATTATCAGTCATTTCAGGTATTATTGTGTCTAAAAAAATTGAAAAATCAGCAAAAAGACAAAAAGAAGTTATCAGTTCAGTATTCCAGTTGTTATTAGCAGTTGAGTATGTAAATAGCAGTTGATTTTGTATCTAGTTTGTTTGTATTCGTGAGTTTGTATATTGGGTTGTTTAACTGGGTTTCATCCACCTGAGTCACTAAATATGCCTAATCCGCACCCGAACCTAAGCCTCAGCAAAACCTTAGTCCGAGTCTTTATGCAACCGGTGGTTAATGGGTGGAGATAAGACTGACCTTCAAGCATATTAAGTTGTAACTCATATTAGGTATTTAAGGGTAGAGACATATACTAGCACATCTTTTGCTAGTCCAGATATTGAAACGAGAGGAGTGTTGATAGTGTGAGGGGTGTGAACATGTATGCTCTAACCGGAAACAAAGTACACTTGTCTGGGCGATTCTATAGTTTTATGGTAGCAATAACTTTATTTGTGGATTGTCAATATAGAAAGTGTCAGTCTGAGAAACTGGGTATGACCTTAAACCTTACTAGTATTAATGGTGATAATTGGTTGACCTATGATGGTGGTTAATGTTTACTTTAGAGTTTTGCTTGAGGGCAAGCAAAAGATAAGTGTGGGGATGTGATGTTCGGTTTATTTGTACATATTTTAGTATGTTAACTTAGTTGTTTTAAATGTTTAGTTTAGGAACTTGGTACTTCATACATGTTTATTATGTTTCAGGTCACAGTTACTTAACGCGCTTAATTTGGACCTGTACGAGCATGGAATGAAGACCCGGGATGTCCAGCACGCAAACCGAGGCATTTATTTAGATTTGCTGAGAAAAGAGACCCATGACGATAGAGCAGGTGAGTCATTCGTATCAGTTGACAGTTTTTAATAGTCTAAACATACAAACATTTTAACGTTTCCCTTTATTTTTCAGAGGTCTGGCAATACATTCACAAAAGCTGGCTGGATACATACAAACACAAGTTTGTAACCTACTGGATCGACGAATGGAGAAACTACGACGAACCGAGTTGAGAGCCAGCACGCAAATCTGAAAAGGTACCTCAATGGAAGCAACAACTCGCTCGACACAATTACCAGGCATGTCCTTAAAATGGTCAACTTGCAGATGAAATAAATCAGTAAATCTTTTCAAGACTCCCGTTCCAAGGCCATGGAAGGACATCGACAGCACGCCAGGTTAAAGAAGTTACTAAACAGGGTGTCGATTCACGCTTTGTGGCTACTTGTGAACGAGTATGAGTTGATACACAAGATGCGTGACGGCGGCGCTTCATGCGACCACCATTTGTATTCGTCTTCGGGGCTTCCATGTGCTTGTCGAATTGAGGGATACATAGATAACGACACGTGTATCCCAATAACGGATATTGACCCGTTCTGGAGGAGGCTTAATTTTGATCCAGCCTATCCGCCAAACGAATAGCAAGACTACAAAGCAAGTCTACGGGACATCACAGAAACGTTATCGTTCATAGATGACCCTAATCAAAAGAAAAGTTTTTTCGCGAAGCTCATATCTGCTATTCCAGGGAGATCTAAAAAGTAGTCACCCGAAAAAAGAGAGGATCCTCGAGGGCGTCCCTAAAAACCAAATCCCCCGAGCCACAGCTCATACACTCCCGCTCCAGATCTCCCCGGACACAGCTCCTACACCCCACTCCAGATCTCCCCGGACACAGCTCCTACACCCCGCTCCAGATCTCCCTAGACACATCTCCTACACCCCTTCCTCGTCACAGGAGCCCAGCCAAGAAACCCCCACCCCATCCTCGTTTTCTCCTTTAGCGTCGCGGTTTAAAATTCCTCGGGGGAGACCTAAGACATCGAAGCCTATGGGAGCTCACGTCGGGTTTCCTTTGATGGTTTCGCCAGCGCAAGTACCAGCGATACAAATGTTTAAGAGCCTCATTCCTAGCTGGGCATAGCCGTTCATCTCAGACATCAAAGACGTACGCCCAAACGGTGACTGCGGTTTCTGAGCAATCTCCGTGGGTTTGGGGAGACATGAAAAATACTAGTCAGATATTAGGCGGGCAATTCTGGTCGAGCTGGAAACGAACGAAGGGTGGTGGAGAGCGATGTTCAAGAAAGAGGATGACAAAATTTATGACTGGGTTCGTTCCAGCCTTCCATACTACAACACGGTCAAACCTGCCGCCAAGTCATTGGTTCAGCGTACCCGCTCACGCGCACGTGGCTGCTCAAACATACGGGTGTGTGTTAGTCAACCTACACGGCAATGAAACCGAATGTTACTTCCTGTTGAGACTCAGTCCTGACTCAAATCCGGATCCAATGGTTATAGGCATCGCTAACTATGGAGGTGATCACGCCGCAGCGTAATTGGTAGGGCATTTCCCAATGCCTACGCCGTAGCGTAATTGGTTAGGAAACGCCGTACCAGCGGCTCTCGAATGGAAAACACGGTACGGACAGCGTTTGAAGGAGTACGAACAGATACGCCAGGCTTGGCAAAGGGAACCCTCTAACGTAGATCTAGACAGCTTATAGAAGACAATGTATCAATGGATATATAAAGACACACAAACACATATACATATTTATAGAATACCAAATAAGTAATAATTAAATAATAATATTAATAAAAAATAAATAATAATAAATAAATAACAAATAAATAATAATATTAATAACTAATAATAATAGGCTTAATAAGCCGCGTATAGATCTATACGCGGCGTATTATGCCCCATATATCTTCCCGTCTGCTCAGCTACCCCCCTTTATTTCAAATTTCGAACTCCCTCTCCCGAGCATCCGAGTCTACATTAGACCGACATCGACACCACACAACACGAGCCTAGGAGATTTGACCCGCCATTGACACGACATGGAGGCAATTTTTTAATATTATGTTGATGATGATGGTTATGTTAAGATGATGATGATGTTGTTTGGGATGGTTAAAACCGTCGACCGGAGTCCGGCCGTAATATGGCCGGAGTCCAGCCGTCGGTTAACGGTTAACAGGTACCTACACAGGCTGATTGCGACATCCATCGCGGGTCGCAATCAGGGCGCGGAGCACTGCAGCCTGCGCGACCTGTTTTTTTTTAGGTGTCTGCTGACTAACACGCACTGCAACCTCGCTAGGGGGTTTGCAGACTATTTAGTCACCTACTAGTTCAGGCAGGCACGAGGGTCCTTGATGGGTGACGAGTACGTCACCCAGCTTGCGATATCTCTGGGCTATGGAGCCCTGGTGGACAGCCTGTGTATCGAGCCGACCCCTCCGAGCGCGCTGGACCACAGGCGTTGCCGCAGCATGCACATTGTGCGTTCATTTCCCGGGCCCAACAGCCCGTACGACCGACTGGTGGCCGGGCCGGGGGCACGTGGGCCTTACGTCCCGATGCGTTTAGTCGAGCCTCCCCCAGTCGTGGCACCGGAGGAGCATATTGTCCATGAGCCTGTCGACGTGGGAGAGGGGGCCGGCGGGAATTCGGACGATAGTGGTGACGGACGTGAGGATCTGGGCGCATATCAGCTACGTTTTAATATATTATCGTTTTATTGTTTCTTTTAATTCATCTTCTTATAAAACGTATTTTTATTGTTTTGTTGTTAAGCGCCGCCGCAGCATGTTCCACGCACATATCGCGCGGTGCCTGTGGGTCCCGCCACCAACGCCAGGTTGCAGGCCCTTAAGTTGGAGATGAGGCAGATGTCGCGCTAGATCAGCTAGCTTGTTAGTATTCGGGCAGCGGAGCTTTCTGGACAGCAGTACACTGTGCCACCGCCACCCCCTCCTAGTTTTGACCACGAGGCGAGCACGTCTGGCATGAGGCGCGGACGGGGCGACGACGTGGATGTCGCGGACGGTTCAGGGGCTAGGCGTAGGGGATTTTACAAAATCAACTTAGTGAATTTTACAAAAATAGCCTCATTGATAAAACTAACTGTTTAGATTTCTATTTAATTACTATTATGCCCTAATCAAATTACAACCATTGATTGGTAAGATTAATGGCTACTAGAAGTTCTAAGAGTTCTCAATAAAAATGTGGTTCATAAAGGATACCAAACTTACATATCATATTCAAACCTAATTATATATATATATAAATCAATTTTGGACGTTGTTCTTTCTAATCAATGGTAGATAATAAGAATGACAAACTTGTAAATAGCATAACCTCATTTAAATGGTTTTTAATATGAAAAGGGGCAAATTGGTACATTAGTATCGGTTATAAACTTACATATCATATTCAAGGGCCCTCCTTTACTCCTAAAATAACTCTGAAGATTAATATCCCTGAAAATTGGCTGACACTTATGGACCAATTTGTTCCGGGGTTTTAGCTGTGAAGGTATCATCATTACTCAGGTTAGTATTTTTTTTAGTCAATAACTCAATACATAATTGATTTCTCACTTTCAATTCTTCTACACAAAATCTTCAATTTCTCATTTTCAATAACTACATTCAATAAATAATCGATTTTTGTGAAGATACCATTGCTTCTACACTTTTTTTATTACAAAACTTTATGTATATCATACTTAACTTTTAACGATTTGGGTTAAAATACACATTAAAAAAAATTAACATTTATTTTTGTTGAAGATTCTATAAGTGTTGTTTTGGCTGTATACAATGTTTGAAATCTTTGTATGTATTTGTTAAAGCTTGTCAATGGGTTAAATTCACTGTGTAGGGTTTGTGCCATTTATGTATGATCAATATATACATGAATTACTGTGAATGATTTATGTCATATGTGTATGTCAATTAAATAAGTATCACTATGTATGATTCATCCCATATGTCGTTTTGCATGTTTGCTGTGCTGGTAGGGGTTTTTGATTTCATTGGAGATGTATGTTTCTTGATACCACTATGATGTATGCTTGTTGTGTTGGCTTGAAATCAAAACATAATTAGTAACTGTGTATGGTATGTTGTTATGTAGGGAATGCCGATATTATGCAGGAGCGTGCTTTTATTAGTGTACATAAGATTTAGCGTAGGGGAATTGGGTGGGCTGTGTAGGTTAACTTTGTTTGTAGTGTTATTGAACTTATTGGTTTGTTGTGTAGGAGAAATTAGAATAGTTTTGGTTGATATTGTGAAGGGAACTTGGTTAGTTGTGTAGGTAGATCTATTTGTTGCATGTAAGAGGTTATGAGTTGTGTAATATGTAATATGTTTTTTTATGGTTTTTTTTGTTTTGTTTTGTTTTGTTTTTTTTTTTTTTTTCGAGTATAAGATGTTGTGATTTGTTGTGTGTGGTAATATGATGTGTAGGGAACATATATGTTATGTAGCGATGTATAAGTTTATGTGGTATATGACTTGTTACGTAAGAACCACTGTGGTAGTGTAGGGGACTGTGTTTGTAACATCTTGAATTCTTCGTATTTGTATTCGTTTAAGTTTAAACCGATTCGGGTGTAACATCTCGGATTTTTCGTTTACTTTTAAACCGACCGGGAATAATTTAGATTTTCATTATTAAACAAAAATAATATATTTAATTTCTAATGTTCAATTTATACTCCTCATACTTTATATAATGTCTAAATCCTTATTTAAAACATAAAAAGTTCAATAATTGACCAAATATCAAACTGCAGGGACTAAAAATGAAAAAAATTAAACTTTCCCCATTATGGCCAAGGGTGATGCGCGACGGGACCACCCTAGGTGGCCACGCGGCACGACGAGGTACTTGCATAGATCGTTTAGCCTTAGTTCGTTTTCTAGTTCGTTTAAGGTATAAAATCGTTTATTTTAGGCATGTTAGAGTGAATTAAGGTCCAAGTAAACATCATACAACTAAAATACCATTCCTAATTCGTTTTTCCTTGTCCAAGATCAGATATTTGTGAATAAATCGAAGATTCTTTCCTTAAATCGCATATACTTGCTTAAACGGGCCAAAAAGCCCATATTTGGTTTGTTTTAGCTATTCTTATATGAACACATCATAATTCGCTGCTGTAAACCTTAACCTAACTCTACTACATCTCCTCCAGCCATCACCTACCTCTGCTTATTCTCAAACCCTTCGGTTTTTGCATATTCGTTAAAGACACAAGCCTTGACGTTTGACTTTGCTTATATGTTGATCTTTGACTCGTTATATCTCTTGATACTTTCACTTTCCGGGTAAGTTGCAAACTGTAAAATTGTTCATACATATTCCCTAGTCAATAACCTTCAATCAATTTCTGATATTGAAGGGTATTGACTGGTCAATTCGCTTAAAACCCGATGAAGGGTAAAACAGTCAACAAGTTTGACTTATCGTTTTCTCATGCTTCTGGTCGGATTCAACGTTCGATCCAAAATACTTTTATTCTCGTAACATTATTTTAAGGGTTCTGACCAAAACCCGACTCCCAAATCGAAGTTCGGATTCTGGTCAGACTCGACTCGTTTAAACATTAAAATCAACATAACTAGAGTTCTACTCATCCGTTTGGATTGATTCCAGTAGCATTAAGTTTGTTTTTATTTATAGTTTCATATCACAAAGTTTCAGATTCTGATCATTAATCTCGTTGGACGCGTATTGGACGACTCGCTTATTCGTTAACTCGAATTATCGTATTTATTAATCACTTGCCTTCCATCTAAGGTGAGTTTGATCATTCCCTTTTTTATCTACTGTTTTCAATCGTTTTGGGGACATATGCGTACTTATTCATATTTTCTATCTATATATATACACAAAATCGCAAATATAATCATTGTGTGAATATCAGTTGAATGCTATTTGCTAGTTGCTACATGTTTAATTGTTTACTTGATAACGTTTCGAAGAGGTCCAACATATCCCCTTGTAGAGGGTTCTCATTAGTATGATCATACGATCATCTTAGTAACCGGTGCCCGATTCGATTGGCAACGATTTCATTGGCACACACGATTTGGTTATATGCATGTTTGTTATGATTCGATTGATTATTATCACATGGTTGGTTTGCGCATTTATCATTTATCAACTATATATATATATATATATATATATATATATATATATATATATATGCTATTATTTAATGTTTCAAAATTGGTGATCATCTCACTCAACATGTGTTGTTGACAAACTCCATTTTCTACGCATATGCAGGTTGCTTATATTGAAGTATGGAAATGTAGTCAAGACCATAGGTTATATTGAACACAAACTTAAATATAATTGATTGTATTTATTTATTTGAATTGTTTTGTTGTATTTGATTATTGTGTGTACATTTGAATTAAAATAATTAATTAGATATTGTCACATTTTAATTATGATAGTATCTTCGAGCTGTGAGCAATCGGATCACGCCCTGGCATTCCGCCTTAGGTTGGGGTGTGACATCGGGAACCTAATTTGGATCTTTCGAACTATTTAAAACTTGTATTTATTGGTATTTAACTTGGTTTAACTTATTTTATAATTTCATAACTTTCAATCATGCCAAATAATCCTTAGAAACCTTTAAAATCGCTTAAAAAGGCTAAAAATCGCATTTTCGGGAACTACAAGGACTAATTTTGTCAATTCTTTCCTATTTTCGATAAAATTAACGAAACTTAAACTCCAAGGAATGTTATAGCTGGTCCAATTTTCTTTTCTTGGTGTCCAAGCCAAATTTTGTTAGTTATTGTACTAGATTTTCTAATTAAATAGCTTATTTTGTTTCCTAATTTGTTTTTAGCATCCAAATTGCTTATTTTTGGCATAAATTGAGTAAATTAAGGTCCCAGAAAAGGATAATAACTAAAATACAAGTCCATATTCATAAATTACTGATCATGCACGAAATCTACAACTTATTTCATTGATTTGGTCATTAATATCGTATTTAGTTACTTAAACGAGTAAATCTTCCAAATATGGTTTGTTTTTGATATTCTTATATAAACAAGACTCATAATCTCTGTCACAAACTTTACCTAAACCCTAAGAAGCATTCTCAACCATCACCCCTCTCTATGCCTCATAAAATACTTCGGTTTTTGCATTATTGTTGAAGATACAAGCTTGTTCGTTTGACTTTGCATACGTGTGGACCTTTGACTCATCGTTTCTGTTGATTCTTTCACTTTCCGGGTAAGTTGTGAATATATAAATCATTCATATATATTCCCTAGTCAATAACCTTCAATCAATTTCGGTGGTTAAAGGGTGTTGACTGGTCAAATCGTTTAAAACTCGTTAAAGGACAAAATAGTCAATTAGTTTGACTTAACGTTGTCTCATACTTCTGGTCCGATTCAACGTTCGGTTAAGAAGACTTTTATTCTTGTAACAAAATTTTAAGGCTACTGACCAAAACCCGACTTCCGACTTGTTGTTCGGATTCTGGTTAGTACCAGCTCGGTTAAATCTTAAAACAAACATAACTTGAATTCTAAACGTCTGTTTGGATTGATTCCAGCAGCAACAAGTTTGTTTTTATTTATGTTATCATATCCTAAAATCTCATATTATGAATTATTTATATCGTTTGACATGTAGTGGACGACTCGCTTATTCGTTAGCTCGCTTACTCATATTTATATTTGTTTGTCTTTAATCTAAGGTGAGTTTATCATTCCCCTATTTTACCAAATTTTCTAAACGTTTTGGGGACATATGCGTACCTATCCGTATTTCATACTATATATATATATGTGTGTGTGTGTGTGTGTGTGTGTCAAACAAATGCATACGTGTAATTGTGAGTGACTTAATCAAATATACGTGTTACATGCTTACTTGTGTTATCCATTCATTCATATATTATGTTAATATTCATTCATTTGTATATTCGGAGGGGTCCGTCATACTCCCATGTATTGGGTTCTCATGCTATTGACCAAACGCCCGATTCGCTTGGCAACGATCTACATACTTGTTTATGGTTTGATTATATTTACCGCTTTTATCACGTTATGCTTATTTATATTAACATGCAAAATTGGTGATATTCTCACTCAACTTTATGTTGACAAACTCCATTTTCTACGCATATGCAGGTTGCTTGTATTGAAGATTGAAGTTTGGACACGTAGACAAGACCTTAGGATATAATCAAGATAATCATTATTTGAGCTTATATTCATGTATTTAAATTGCTTGTTGTAATTGAATAATGTGTGTATACTTTGAATAAAATAATTAATTTGATATTGTCACTTATATTCATGATAGTATCTTCGAGCTGTGAGCAATCGAATCACGCCCCGACATTTCCGCCTTAGGTTGGGGTGTGACAGTATTAAATGTGTATGGTTACGTGGTTTGTGGTGTAGGTTGACCGTGTTATATTCGTGATGTAGGCTTGGCTGTATTATATTTATGGTTTGTAGTGTAGGAAGATCTATTTGTTGTGTGTAGGAGATAATGGGTTGTGAAATATGTCGTCTTTTTTTATTATTTTTTTTTGGTAATTGAGTATATGTGGGGTTTGCTTGTGCATGGTTTATTGATGTGTAGGGAACGCTGATGTTGTGTAGCGATGTACAAGTTTTCTATGTTATATAATTTGTTGTGTAAGAACCATTGTAGTAATGCAGGGGACTGTTTTAAATGTGTATGGTTACGTGGTTTGTGGTGTAAGTTGACTTTGTTATGCTTGTGATGTAGGTTGACTATGTTATGCTTGTTTATAGTGTAGGACTGTATGTAGCTCTGTTTGTTGTGTGTAGGAGGTTATGGGTTGTGTAAATTGTAGTATATTTTAATTCATTTTAGTATTAATATTATTATTATTATTATTATTATTATTATTATTATTATTGTAAATGAGTATATGATGTGGTTTTTTATGCATGATATGTTCATGTGGGGAACATTGATGTTGTGTAGCGATGCATAAGTTTTCTATTATTTCATGTATAATTTGTTGTGTAAGAACCATTGTAGTAGTTTAGGGGATTGTGTTAAATGCTTACGTGGTTTGTGATGTGGGTTGATTGTGTTATGCTTGCGGTGTAGGTTGACTGTGTAATGTTTATGGTTTGTGGTGTAGGTTGAGTGCATTGTAGTATACGATCAAAAATAATTATGCAGAGTTAAGTAAACGATTACGCATATGGAGACCTTTATGGGGAAAGCAAGTTGTGATTGTGAAATAGGAGAGGAGACATTAAAGCAACAAAAAGTACTTCCCGCTTTAAGGACAAAATATGTTGTGAGGCTTCGCGATTTGACATTAACACAAAAATATCCAACATTATGGTGTTCTATCATCGGAATGACAATTTGGATTATTAAGCTAAATGAAGACAATATGACTGTGTTTTGGTGGCTTTTAAGTTTGTAACTTCGTTTTTTTTAATTTAAGTATTAATGTAATGAATTTGAAACAAATTTGAACAATCTGAACTCGGTAGTTCTTGTATCACCTAATTTATTTGCTAATATGGTGAAACAATTTTTTTTATATTAAATATTGAATGATTATTCGAAATAAGATATGATGTAAGGTTTGTATATTATAAGTGAACTACAATACCCATGTATTTAGGCTTGTTTGTTGATAAATTAAAAACTAGAAATAGATTGACTATTTTCTGGAAAGTGAATAATATTTTAGGAATAAATTGATTATTTTACCGGAAATTGAAGTTCTTATATTATAAAAGTAGTGAATAATATTTATTAGGAATAAATTGATTATTTTACAGGAAATTGAAGTTCTTATATTATAAAAGTAGTTAAATGAAAGAAAAAAAAAACAAACATGTAACTTATCCTAAGTTATTGTTGTTTACCGGTTATACAAAATATTGTCTTTACTAAAATGCCCCTTTTATTAAAATAAGTCATAAACAAAAGAAAATTTTATGATTGGTCTAATTTACTTCTCGTATTTCTCGCGCTAAGAATATTTCTGAAACGAATCTCTCTCTCTCTCTATATGTATATATGCACGTGTGTCTAATCCTTTCAATTTTTCTAATCCGTTCATTTGAGAAACCATAATTATTACATTTCATGTTGAATGATTTTTGTGTTGATTAATAATTTTATCCTATAATTAGTTTGTAGTTTTTATGTATATAGTTTATAAGAAACTTATATTTGGTGTATGTTTGTTATTGCTATACTCTTTTATTTTGTTTAATTTAGTTATGTTTCTTTGCAAATTGATAATGATAATATGAATCCATAAGGACGTTATTACAATAATAAAAAATTCAATCTTTTTATTGTATTTTTTTAAATCACCCATGCCATGCATTCTAACCTAGTAGTAAAATATGTGGGGTAGAATTTAAAATGAGAATGAATGACGCTCTAAAACATTTCTTTTAGTTCATATATCATGTGATTAACAAATAAAGCGTGACTGTTATAGCAATCACATGCACTTTATATGATAATTATTAAGGATGGCTAAACAAATCCAAATGGTTGTTTGGGTCAATTTAGATAACTTTTAAAATTGAGATAAGTCAGGATGAATCAAAAGAATTTTGCAAGAAGGTCAAGATAGATTGGGAAAATGTTAGTGACTTTTGGTTATAGGTTAGGATGAGCTTATTTATGGGTTAGAATGGACTAAAACAAGTTTTATCCAATTTTATTTCAAACAAAACCCACGGAACCGAATAGAAACCGAGAAATCGAAACCGAAATCATTGAAACCAAATATATACTGAAACTGACCGAAATGAAAAAAGCAAAACCGAAGGCCAAAAAAAACTAAAAAAACCGGACTTGAACCGAGACAAAACTGAGTTTTTTTTTATGAACGACGAAGACGGGTGAAACATTTTAGTTATTTTACTTTTTGTGTTTTCGATTTATATTTTGAGTTATTATTTTTTTTTATTAATTTATTTGAATAGTTTTTTGAGGGGTTTTGAAACTCTTTATATTTTAACTTTTATTTAGTTCAAGATGGGTTAACTTTACCCATCTTAAACCGAATAAAACTGAGAAAATCGAAATTGAACAAAACCGAAAACATTGAAACCGAAACGGAAAAAAAACAAAAATGAACCGAACAAAACTGAACCTGAACCGAGACGAAACCGAGTCTTTTTCTTTTTTTTTTTCTTTTTTTTTTAATGAACGGGGACGATAGGGGAGACATTTTAGTTTTTGCATTTTTTATTTATATTTTGAGTTATTAATTTTATACTAAATTTTTCGAAAATTTTTTTGAGAGGTTTCTGAAACCCTTTATATTTTAGCCTTTACTTTGGTCAAGATGGATTAACTTTACTCATCTTGACTCATACCCATCCTAACCTTCTATTTTAAAAACCCATCCTGACCTATACCCATCCTGACCCAAACTCATCTAACCCATCACTCAAATCCAACCCAACCTAACCCACTCATATTATCACCTCTAATAATTATATTCTTGTATGTGTTTTAAAAAGTGTTCATATCTACTGATGCACCGGTTATACGTTGACTGAATCCCGTTCACATTACATTCATTTTTAATTCAGGGTTGTTAAAAAGGCTGTAGTTTATATACCATTCTAAGTTAAAATCGGTTCATTTAAAAAATGAGAAGAGCAAGGTTAACTTTGTAAAAAAGTTAAGATAAGCTCGCTCGTTGGCTCACAAGTTTGGCGCGTTTAGCTCGGCCAAAATTTAATGTTTAAGTTATAACTTAATTGCATCTAACTAATATATTAAAACAAAACCAATTGGTTCACGTGTCTTTCTCCTAGGGTATTCATCTAATGTTTCATGTCATCCACTTTTCATGCTTATAATTTCCACATAAATAATCAATTAATTTTAATCCTAATGTTAATTAACATTTAAACAAATATACTACACTATTAAAACAATAACTATTTCCATAAATAACATTTGTTTTCATAATTTCTTACTAATAAAATAATTCAAAATTAAATAAATTACATTCAACTTAATCACATTCAAAATATAATTCAATATAAATTAAAAACTATAAGGTTTTTCTTTTCAAAGTTTCATGGTAATTATTCTCATTTTGGTTTCATTGTGGTTTTTGGTTTTTCTTCGGTTTTAGTTTTTATAAATTTGTTTCGTTTCAGTTTCGTTTTGGACGGGTTTAACTTTTTTCAGTTTTTGTTTTGGTTTTTACAATTTTTGTTTTTGGTTCGGTTTTAGTTTTTCAGTTTCATTTCGGCTTTGTTTTAGTTTTATTGGTATTTGGTTTTATTTAGGTTTTCGGTTTTAGTTTTGTTTTAGTTCTTTTTTTTCAATTTTTATTTAGTTTGTTCGGTGTTTGGTTTAGTATCTATTGAAAAATGAAATAATATGGAAGGTTCACAAATTAAGTGAAAGGTTCACATGGGTTTCAACTTTCAAGTATTTTGAAGTTATTGAAGCTTTATATTCTTTTGAATCTTCACAACCACTAATAATGAATTCGCATTTGGTATAAAGGATTTCAAAAGCTAAGAACGTGGTATGTGTTACCCTTTATTTTCTTCTTAATCTGCAAGTGTGTTATTATTTTCTTTTATGAAAATGAGTCATTTTAGAAATGTTTTTTAATTTGCTTTGGCTCGAATTAAAACAGGTCATTTTAAAAGGGTATCAGTTTAGTTCGGGTCAACGAGTCAATATAAAAAGGCATCGATTTCATTCTGGTTTCAACGGGTCTTTTTAAATTTGCATTGGTTTTTTGGTTATGGTCATGCCGGGTTAATTTAAAGGATACCAATTTGGTTCATGTTAAAATGGGTCATTCTAAAAGCGTAACGATTTGATTCTGGTCAAAACATGTCATTTTAAAAAGGTTTAGATTTGGTTCTGGTTCTTAAATGAGCTTTGAATGTGCTTCAGTTTATGAGGGTGTAGGACTTTTCACATGAAATGTAAAACCAGTTTTCGTAGTCAGTTAGTCACTAGGTTTGTTAGATTGGTATATAAATGTTTATGTCGTCAACTGTGTTCCCGGTCCATGAATAAAAGAAGCCCAGATCATTCTTGGATGCTTATCGGAAATCTTTCCTGGATGCTTATATTCTGATTTGCTTGCTTTCCAGAATAATGTTAATAAAGTTTGTTTGTTTGTTTGTTTTATATTAATATTAGTTTTTAAAGTTTATGAAGTTTATGTTTTTAAGTTTTAAATTTTCTTTGTAAACATTCTACTATATAAAGTCATTTTTTTGTATGTTTATGTATTTAAGTATTTTGTTTGCGTATGAATATGAATATGAATTGCAATTAAAAATCATGTTGTTTCAAAAAATATATTAAAAAGTAATTTATCGTTTGAATTTGTATATATGTTTACTTGACGATTTCTATGCTTCCACCCGTGTCATGTACGGGTTAATAACCTAGTATGTAATATAAGCATTAGTAAAACTTAACATTTAAAGTTTTGAATTCATAACTTAACATTTGCTTTGACTTTATTATAAGAAGGAATAGTCTAAATTTGATAACAACTAATTATGATTAACAAAATGATCACAAAAGTTTTTTTTTTTAAATATTACTAAAATCTCGGTTTGACAATGCATTTTTATTTAAATTAGTAGTTCATTCTGTTTTGAGTTTATACTTTTTAGCATCTCATATTTAGATATCACAATTACAATATATTCATTTTAATTGAATATTATTTTTAATGAAATTTTGGTAAAAAAATCATTTTATGTATTATGGATTTTAAAACTTTAAACACCATTTTGAATTAGAATTCATAACTTTAAGTATATTTGAGCTTGCAATACACGACAGGTCAAATTTGTTAACAATTAAATATAATTAATGAAAAGATCATAAAATTATTATTGTTACTTTTAAATCTTACTGGAATCTCCGTTTACATAATTAAGATATAAGATATATACACATTCATTCATATGTATTGTTGTTAATATGCATACATGTAACGATTCCGACGAAACCAGGGATACCCTAACCGGTAGACGATAGTTACGTCATATTTAATGTCGGGTACATGAGTTACCATGGTAATTATACGAGAATACATGGTTCATTGTATTGATTGTACGTGAATATATAATTCACCGCATTGAATATGCGATTAATCGATCGATAATTATTGAAACCCGAACGAATCGAAGGTTCAATTATAGACGATATCTATAATATTTAGTGATGTTACGAAGCATTAATGCTTCGGGATAAGTAAAGTACGGCACAGAAAAAGAATTTCGATTTAATGGTACGTCGGTACATTAAACGAAACCTTTAATACCAAACCGAGCAGGAGACGATCGATCAAGCAGAAAAAGATGCGCAATAATTAATAATATGATGTTTTAAGTCAATAAATGTAATGGTTTAAGTTTTTTAAAGTTTTTAAATCGGTTTTATATAAATTTCATTTTTAAGCCGAAAAACGACCGTTTTAGCCTCGTTTTAAGCCGAATTAAACATTTAACCGAAAAACGAACTGAACCAGATTATCCAAAACATTATCCAGATTGCCGAAATCTGAATATGTGGCTAAAAATAGAAGAGGTGGGTCCCACCCCACCCCTCATACTTCCGATCGGACTCCACCAAGTCCCTCATTGCTTCATTTTTTTTTCTAAACACACATTCAACAATCCATCAATTCTCTCAACAATTTCATCCAAAAACCGAGAGTTCTAGCAAGAAAAACAGGGTAATGATCGAGTTATGCACGTGTTCATCTTCGTTTCTTGAGTTGGTTTGCAAGATAATGAGGTTTCAATGATTAAAACCGATTCTTGCATGATCAAGTGATGTATACGGGTTATACAAGGGATCTTGGTCCAAGAAAGGAGTTAAACGAAGCAAAAACGAATTTTTACGGTTTAAATCTTTGTTTTTGAATCATAACCGAAACCATGAAAGAAATGGCTTGATCGTGAGTGTAACTTGCTTGGTATTGTGGTATGTTGTTTGTAGGCTCTGTGTTTAGTGGTAGATAAGGCGGAAAGACGAGTTTGTAGCTTGTAGTGGCGGAAAACGAAAGGTATATTCGGTTTATGTTCGGTTTTGGAATTGTGGACAGATTGTTGATGCTTTAGAGTTAGGTCATGAAATTTTACAGGGATGTTCTACACATGAAAATAAGAGTTTTGTGAATTTTTGGTAATTTTTGGATAAAGGATGAATATTTGTGAATTTAATGCTCGGTTTTGGCCAAAAATGGTGAAAAATAGTTAAATATCATGAAAAATTCTGTAAAATTTCAGATAAGCTTTTTATATCATGTATAAGTCACACACAAAATTTGAGGTCCGTTGGAGAAGTCTAAGTAGGCTTTTCGGTTAAACGAGTTCTAGGGTTTTCTAGCTCGGTTTTAATGAAAATGGCATGTAAAAGAATATTTTGGTTCTGGAAAAATTACAGGGGACTATGTGGATGGCAGGGGACATCCAGGAAAAATTTGGGATTTTTCTAAGGTCGTTTGGTATTTACGACATATTTAGTGTTTGAATGGTGTTTAAAAATAGATAAATAAATTTTAAATATAGGAATTAATTCTGGAAATATTTTTATAAAATTCCCCACTGTCAAAAAGTGATTTTTGCAAAATTTAAAGATCCGAGAATAAACGGATAATTATTTGAGCTAAAAAGAAGATAAAAACAAACTTTTAAAGTCTAAAACGCATAAACCGGTAAAGTTCGTCTAAACGAACTGACTGGTGTATAAAAACCCTAAAAATAAACTATTTTCATATAATAGAATTAAACAAGTAAAAATGAATCATCCGAAAGTAATTTGGATGATTTGGGTATTTTTAACCGATTTAACAGTTTCCGGTACGCCAAAGACGGAAACGGGTCCCGCGGCCAATCGGGGCGTCTAAACCGAGCTCAAATTTCACAACTTAAACTAAATTATCAGTCAACCACTATTTTCGGGTCGTGTGTGACCAAACTCATTTTTGAAACATAAAAACGGGTAACCGTGCTAGGCACGCAAAACGGGGAAAACAAGCTATTAGAAAATTTGACTGTTGAACTCTAAACGACATCACAATCTGAGTCCGGATAAGTGTTTCTGGGTTAACCTTGCCCCCAGAACGGGTACAGTGCTGGGTTAACAGTGTCCCCAGATGTACCGGTTAACTTGGTTAAAGTTATATTAATAATGAGTGTATAGTAACGATCGTAGGGATCATATTACAGATTGGACGTGTTAACTGATAATGATTATTGTTACCTGCTTGCATGTGCTAAGGTGAGTTTCACGAGCCCCTTTTTCTGAACTGTTTTTACATATTTTCTCGGGGCGGAAGCATGTTACTACTGAAATGTTTAAATACATACTGAACGCATGGATTTGCGTGGATTTATATATATTTTATTGTACGAGAATCGTACGGAAATGTACTAAGATGGTAATTGTCTGAGTTGCTAACAATCTAAGGCCCCGGAACACGAGTGATTAACTGAAAGCCGGTAGAGTGTGGATAGTACTATTGGTCTGACAAACCCAACTGGTCCGGCATGGATTTGCTGATGTTTCCCAGCCAGTTGCACATGTCTATTTTGGGTGTTATATATATTTTGCTATGTAATGTTAGACATAGCGGTTTGAGGCAGTTCCGTGGGCGGGGGATATGCCACGGGGGTTGTGTGTGATAGTCAGAGGTTTCACTTGTGGGCTCAGCATAATTACATCGATAATAGTATTATTTTATGATAATGATTTATCATGGTTTACTCGAATTGTGAAACTCACCAACTATTCGTAGTTGACCCGTTTTCTCACATGCTTTTCAGGTACAACTAAGATGAAGTGATTGCTTACGTGCTAAGTGCTTGATGTGTGTAAGATTTGCGTGCGGAATGTTAGGATACATTATAATAAATAGAATTATGTATCGCATTGTATGATGTGTGTATCACCTAGACGGTAATGAAATACGAGACAATGTAATTTTGAAGTATATTAATGTATTCAGTTTTCTTTATAAGCAATGTGGTTGATATCAGAGGTGTCTGTTGCATCCCGTTTACGTTTCCGCTGTGGTTACAGGGTGTTACAGAAGTTGGTATCAGAGCCAGGTTATAAAAGAATTAGGATGTCTTTAAAAGATACCTAAAATATAACCAGTAGCTCAAGTATTATAGGATCTGAATATCAACTAATAATTTATAGTGACGAGATCTGGATGAACTTGGATGGACAAGTGAGTTATTATGGTCCGGAACATAATAACAGACTTGTCCACATGAGGGAATTCAGGGGAAGTCACGGGGTACATTAATAGGTAAAAATGGCAACATATGTGTAAAGTATATAATATTATTTATACGTGCTAATGTGTATATATATATATATGTACATATCTTGTGGGTACATGAATTGAGAAATAGGACCCGGATAAGGAACCGGGGGATGAAATAATAAAAGTACCGAGGATGCTGATATTTCTAGAGCATCGGTTGATGATAAGTCTGACTTATCGGGCCATAGTTATGGTAGTACCAAGTTAGATCTCCCATTTAATATTAACCAGAAATATCTAGTAACCGTCACTCCCAACCAAAATTGATAAATCCCTTACCCTACCAACACCGGTACCGTATATCTTAATAACTCCCTATGATCACCCAAACTGCCGACCCTCACGTACGGATGGACCTGTACCTGAACCCATTCTTATTCCATTAAGATAAATAAATAAATAAATAAATAAAATAAAATAATAATAATAATAATGAATTTGATAATAAATGAGCAGATAAAAATAATATATAGAAATATATATATGTATTGCTCACTCTCAAACATATGAGACATACCACCTCCAGATCGAGAATTACTGATTTTAGCAAACCTAGAACGCCTGAGGACATTGACCGAGCAAGTGATAGAGTTTCCCATAATGGTAGTTAATAATATTGAAGGCAACCCATGTTGCGCGATTACCTTGAACCTTGCACCTCCCTATGTTAACCTTACATCCGTTAGATGCCTATGCCCATGTATACTCGAATAGAATGATTACCCATACACAAAGAGGTGTTGGAATCATTATAGCATAGTTGGTTATTCGTTCGTAGGTGGTATCTGTGTATGCCGGATATACGAATAAACACGGATATTATAACTCCGTGGTACGTAATCGTTTGGTGCGCACGGTGAGCATGTATCGGTTATGCTGACATGCAGAAGGATATTGAAATCAAGTATATTAAACATTAATCTTTGTTGAGAAAGATCTATATGTCAGTTGGTGACAAGGGTTATGAAATATATTTAAACGTTAACCGACGTCAGGTTAAGTCCGTATGTTATTATATTGTGGGACATATACATATACTAGATACTGGTATGTGTAATATGTATGATAATATTTGGTGTGTATGTGTACCTGTTGATATGATTGAGCTGGTAACGAGTTATACGGTGAGATTAGTATTGATTACTGCGTACGGGATGAGTACAGCAGAATGACATAAAAAGAATAACTCCAACGATAGAGATTGATATGAGTCAGTTGATTGCTCAAAGATAGCAGATGATGATACCGGATGTGTATCACAGATCACTGTTAGTGTTGATGCAAATGTGATCGCAGAATTATAGATCGAGCGATCACATGAAAATGAATATTTCAATTCTTAGTGGTATTACTAAGAGTGATAATGTCCCACCGAATACTATTATGACTACAAGTATTAGTTATAAACTAAACATGAATGGTAGTCGTAATAAATTAGATCTGGTATGAAGGATATTTTGTTGGTTGTGTTAAGGAAATTATTAATAGTTTACTGATGGTAAAGGGAGGAATAGATTAGCGAGTGGATAGAAAAGATCGAAATGGTTAAGGATATTGGTAAGAGTCTAGAACATTGTGTAGTGAAATATGCTACAGATATGTTGGTAGATTATGTTGTATCGTGATGGAACACGATGGTACAAAAGTATAGTTAGGAAATTTTTACTCAGATGATATGGTCGGAATTTAAAATTCTTGTGCTAGAGCACTTTTATTCGAGTAATTAAGTTCAGATATTGGGAACTGAGCTATGAAAGATAGAAATGTTGTGTGCTGATCACTTAGAACACGCTAATAGTTTGAAGGAATTTTCATGTCTGGTAACATGGCTAATTACTTCTGAAACTAAACGAAGTGAGCGCTATATTGGGGACTAACTCCATCGATAAGGAGTATAGTCAACCCTGTAAAATATACAACCTTTGGAAGGGTTGTGTCACAAGCCAGCATTGATATATTTAACTCTATGGGAAGCGGACTGGAAGGACGTTAGGTGAGACGTCGAGTGTTAAAGAAGAGAAACGATAAAGGTAAAGTGCAAGATAGGCTTTGAATAAGTAGGTATGTCCTACAACCCAGAATTATACTAAGACTAGTTCTGGTGTGAAAACATGAACCACATGAAGGGTCATTCCCTAACTGTGGAAAATATGGTTATCGGCAGGAAGAAGAATGTCGAGTGATAGTAGGCCACAGGTGTGGTAAAGATGGACGTAATGTCCCATTTGTAGAACCAATTGAAGCCATGTGAACCGGCAACCTCAACCCATTCATGTACAACCACTCCGAACCCAACAACTTCAATAACAATCCATCCAAAGAAATCAAATTATGCCAAACAGTTGTACTTGCTATGAATGTGGCAGTACAGAACGTATCAAGAGAAATTGCCCAAAGTTGAACCAAGGTGTCGTGGAAGATGAACCTCATGACAAGCATCAACCTCTGATCAAGCAAGGAGCCGTGCTTTTGTGAGTAATTCAAATAAAGCACGTCATGATCCAAAGGTGGTTTTAAGTATGTTGTAGCTTTAAATCAATAGGCTTCAGTGATGTTTTTACGGTCGTTGATAGAAGTTAGTTCCTGTTAACCTCCTATCATTTGGAAAGATACCGATTAGTGAAACTATAGAACCCTATACTGTAGAATCGCTAACGGTAAACCCCTAATGGTTAACTAAATTGTTCGGAATTGTCCTATTATTCTGAACGATTAACCTTTCCTTATTGACCTTCGACCAGTAGAGTTAAGAAGTTTGACGTAATAGCTAACATGGATTGGCTAACTCGACATGAAGCTGAAATCAAATATGAAAAGAAGACGATTAGAAGCTCTCTTTCGGACGATGAAGCGATTAGATACAGAGAAAAGTGTACGGTATTATGTTACCACTCTAATCTCGTCTTGAGATGTTATAATTACGTCAAGAAGACGTGGTGTATTTAACAAACGTGATTGACACATATTTAAAAGAAAACATATAGAAGATGTTTCGGTGATACGTAAATATCCAGAAGTTTTCCCAGAAGAACTTCCAGGATTACCGCCAACCCGACAGGTCGAATTCAGAATCGATTTAATGCCTCAAGCTGGCCCTGTTGCTAAAACACCTTACCGACTTGCAACAACTGAAATGCAAGAATTATTGGATAAGGTTTTATACGACCTAGTTAGTCACCATGGGGTGCACCAGTGTTATTTGATAAATGAAGGACGGAAGTGTTAGGATATGTGTTGATTTGGGAAAATTGAATAAAGTGACGATCAAGAATAGGTATTCACTTCTTCGAAGTAAATGATCTGTTTAACCAACTGCAAAGGGCGATTTATTTTTAGAAAATTGGTCTTAGATATAGTTATCACCAAATAAAAAAAAATCCAAGAAGAGGACGTTGCAACAACAGCGTTTCGGACTCGCTACGGCCATTATGAATTCTTAGTTATGCCTTTTGGGCTAACAAATGCGCCGGCAGTATTCATGGACCTCCTGAACTGAGTCTGTAAACTTTATTTTGACAAATTTGTCATAACATTCATTGATGATATTTTGATATATTCGCAACGTAAAGAAGAGCACGAACGACGGTTAAGGAAAATTGTGGAAGTGTTAAAGCAAGAGGAGCTATACGCGAAGTTTTCGAAATGTGATTTTGAATAAAGAAGGCATAATCCCTTGGTCATGTTGTAAAGCAACAAGGATTTCACAAAGATCCAAATAAGATAGAAACCATTAAAATTGTGCCAAGCGCCGATTTTAAGTCTCCCAGATGGAGACGATGGTTTTGTCGCGTATTGTGACGCATCGCGTAAAGGGTTAGGATGCGTGTTGACGCAGTATAATAAGGTTATAGCCTATGCTTCCCGACAGTTAAAAGTACACGAGAAAAATTACACTACTTACGACTTAGAACTGGGAGCGGTTATCTTCGCACTTAAAATCTGGAGACATTATCTCTACGGTACGAAGTGCACCATCTTCACCGATCATAAAAGTTTGCAGCACATATTTGATCAGAAGGAACTGAATATGAGGCAACGAAGATGGGTCGAGTTGTTAAGCGATTATGACTGTGACATCCGTTATCACCCCGGCAAGGCTAACGTCGTAGCCGATGCCTTGAGTAGGAAAGATCGGGTTAAGCCATTGCGAGTGCGAGTGCTGGGGATGATAGTCCAGTCGAACCTTTCGGACCTGATTCGAGTCGCTCAACGTGAGACGTTGAAAGAGGAACAATTGGAAAAGGAGGAACTTTGCGGCAATGAGAAGAATTTCGAACAACGCGTGGACGAAATTCTCTACTTCAAAAAAAAATTGGGTTTGGATCCCGACCCTCCATGACCTTCGTGAATTAATCATGGACGAAGCGCATAGATCGAAATATTCCATACATCCGGGATCGGATTGGACTATTGATGATACGAATATCTGAAAGGATTTTGTTAATGACCGAGTGTGGAGTAAGATATGGTTACGTATGTTGGTGAAAATTTAAGTTATGCAAGAGATAAGGCTGCATACCGAAAACCCTTGGGAACGCCACAATGACAGAAAATTCGCCAATGATAGTGGGAATAAATTACAATGGGTTTCGGGACGCCAATTCCCAAGATATATCAAAGGCATGAGGTAAATTGGGTAATCGCGGATCGATTAACCAATCCTCGCATTTCATTCCAATCTATGTCGATTACCACAATGAATTCTCGCCCAAATTCATGATAGTGAAATGGTATCTCGTCGTGGAGTACCATTTTCAATTATCTCAGATCGAAATGGGCATCCTACTTCCATTATTGGAATGCGGGGAAGGAAGCATCGAGAGCTTGAAGCTTTCTATGGGTGAAGTATTTATCACCAATTTGTTAAATTGAAAATGGGCGTCGATCAAGCCATAAGATTTGAATTGATTCGAGAATCAACCAATCGGATTTATAATATTTAAGATAAGTTGAAAGCAGCGCGAGATTGGCAAAGGATTTATGCCAACCTTCAAAGGAAACCATTGTCACTGGAAGGAGGTGACAAGGCATTTTTAAGGCATCACCTTAGAGAGGTGATATGAGGTTTGGCAAAACCGAAAAATAGCTCCTTAATATATTGGACCTCATGAGACTATCTCCATGATTGGTTATTTAGTTTATCGATTAAAGTACTCCAGGGGCTAAGTATTATACATGATGTTTTGCCATGTATACGGATTGAAAAGTACCTAAGCGATGAGGCAACAAAAATACTAGTAACGGAAGTACTCATAGAAGACATGCTTGATATGATAAATAATTCCGTAGAGATAGTAGACGGGAAAACTAAACAGTTTGGACATACCAAGCTTTATTGATTAAGATTAAGTGAAATTCACAGCGAGGACCAGATTATACCTGGTAACGCGATGGTGGATTCTGAAGGAAAAACCCCCCCACCTTTCTCTCGAAAGGGGATAGTGGGCGTGTAAAATTTCGAGGACGAAATTTCTTAACGGGGGGAGAATGTAACGATTCCGACGAAACCAGGGATACCCTAACCGGTAGACGATAGTTACGTCATATTTAATGTCGGGTACATGAGTTACCATGGTAATTATACGAGAATACATGGTTCATTGTATTGATTGTACGTGAATATATAATTCACCGCATTGAATATTCGATTAATCGATCGATAATTATTGAAACCCGAACGAATCGAAGGTTCAATTATAGACGATATCTATAATATTTAGTGATGTTACGAAGCATTAATGCTTCGGGATAAGTAAAGTACGGCACAGAAAAAGAATTTCGATTTAATGGTACGTCGGTACATTAAACGAAACCTTTAATACCAAACCGAGCAAGAGACGATCGATCAAGCCGAAAAAGATGCGCAATAATTAATAATATGATGTTTTAAGTCAATAAATGTCATGGTTTAAGTTTTTTAAAGTTTTTAAATCGGTTTTATATAAATTTCATTTTTAAGCCGAAAAACGACCGTTTTAGCCTCGTTTTAAGCCGAATTAAACATTTAACCAAAAAACGAACTGAACCAGATTATCCAAAACATTATCCAGATTGCCGAAATCCGAATATGTGGCTAAAAATAGAAGAGGTGGGTCCCACCCCACCCCTCATACTTCCGATCGGACTCCACCAAGTCCCTCATTGCTTCATTTTTTTTTCTAAACACACATTCAACAATCCATCAATTCTCTCAACAGTTTCATCCAAAAACCGAGAGTTCTAGCAAGAAAAACAAGGTAATGATCGAGTTATGCACGTGTTCATCTTCGTTTCTTGAGTTGGTTTGCAAGAAAATGAGGTTTCAATGATGAAAACCGATTCTTGCATGATCAAGTGATGTATACGGGTTATACAAGGGATCTTGGTCCAAGAAAGGAGTTAAACGAAGCAAAAACGAATTTTTACGGTTTAAATCTTTGTTTTTGAATCATAACCGAAACCATGAAAGAAATGGCTTGATCGTGAGTGTAACTTGCTTGGTATTGTGGTATATTGTTTGTAGGCTCTGTGTTTAGTCGTAGATAAGGCGGAAAGACGAGTTTGTAGCTTGTAGTGGCGGAAAACGAAAGGTATATTCGGTTTATGTTTGGTTTTGGAATTGTGTACAGATTGTTGATGCTTTATAGTAAGGTCATGAAATTTTACAGGGATGTTCTACACATGAAAATAAGAGTTCTGTGAATTTTTGGTAATTTTTGGATAAAGGATGAATATTTGGTGAATTTAATGCTCGGTTTTGGCCAAAAATGGTGAAAAATAGTTAAATATCATGTAAAATTCTGGAAAATTTCAGATACGCTTTTTATATCATGTATAAGTCACACACAAAATTTGAGGTCCTTTGGAGAAGTCTAAGTAGGCTTTTCGGTTAAACGAGTTCTAGGGTTTTCTAGCTCGGTTTTAGTGAAAATGGCATGTAAAAGAAGATTTTGGTTTTGGAAAAATTACAGGGGACTATGTGGATGGCAGGGGACATCCAGGAAATATTTGGGATTTTTCTAAGGTCGTTTGGTATTTACGACATATTTAGTGTTTGAATGGTGTTTAAAAATAGATAAATAAATTTTAAATATAGGAATTAATTCTGGAAATATTTTTATAAAATTCCCCACTGTCAAAAAGTTATTTTTGCAAAATTTAAAGATCCGAGAATAAACGGATAATTATTTGTGCTAAAAAGAAGATAAAAACAAACTTTTAAAGTCTAAAACGCATAAACCGGTAAAGTTCGTTTAAACGAACTGACTGGTGTATAAAAACCCTAAAAATAAACTATTTTCATATAATAGAATTAAACAAGTAAAAATGAATCATCCGAAAGTAACTCGGATGATTTGGGTATTTTTAACCGATTTAACAGTTTCCGGTACGCCAAAGACGGAAACGGGTCCCGCGGCCAATCGGGGCGTCTAAACCGAGCTCAAATTTCACAACTTAAACTAAATTATCAGTCAACCACTATTTTCGGGTCGTGTGTGACCAAACTCATTTTTGAAACATAAAAACGGGTAACCGTGCTAGGCACGCAAAACGGGGAAAACAAGCTATTAGAAAATTTGACTGTTAAACTCTAAACGACATCACAATCTGAGTCCGGAGAAGTGTTTCTGGGTTAACCTTGCCCCCAGAACGGGTACAGTGCTGGGTTAACAGTGTCCCCAGATGTACCGGTTAACTTGGTTAAAGTTATATTAATAATGAGTGTATAGTAACGATCGTAGGGATCATATTACAGATTGGACGTGTTAACTGATAATGATTGTTGTTACCTGCTTGCATGTGCTAAGGTGAGTTTCACGAGCCCCTTTTTCTGAACTGTTTTTACATATTTTCTCGGGGCGGAAGCATGTTACTACTGAAATGTTTAAATACATACTGAACGCATGGATTTGCGTGGATTTATATATATTTTATTGTACGAGAATCGTACGGAAATGTACTAAGATGGTAATTGTCTGAGTTGCTAACATTCTAAGGCCCCGGAACAGGAGTGATTAACTGAAAGCCGGTAGAGTGTGGATAGTACTATTGGTCTGACAAACCCAACTGGTCCGGCATGGATTTGCTGATGTTTCCCAGCCAGTTGCACATGTCTATTTTGGGTGTTATATATATTTTGCTATGTAATGTTAGACATAGCGGTTTGAGGCAGTTCCGTGGGCGGGGGATATGCCACGGATCCGTGGGCGGGGGATATGCCACGGGGGTTGTGTGTGATAGTCAGAGGTTTCACTTGTGGGCTCAGCATAATTACATCGATAATAGTATTATTTTATGATAATGATTTATCATGGTTTACTCGAATTGTGAAACTCACCAACTATTCGTAGTTGACCCGTTTTCTCACATGCTTTTCAGGTACAACTAAGATGAAGTGATTGCTTACGTGCTAAGTGCTTGATGTGTGTAAGATTTGCGTGCGGAATGTTAGGATACATTATAATAAATAGAATTATGTATCGCATTGTATGATGTGTGTATCACCTAGACGGTAATGAAATACGAGACAATGTAATTTTGAAGTATATTAATGTATTCAGTTTTCTTTATAAGCAATGTGGTTGATATCAGAGGTGTCTGTTGCATCCCGTTTACGTTTCCGCTGCGGTTACGGGGTGTTACAATACATTTACATTTATATCAATATACTTATTTGTATACAATCTTATTATTTCACAAACAACAAAAAATGGAGCCACGAAACATTTTGTTTGATGTTGATCGTTTGCCCACTGTACAATAGTGTTTTAAGTTATCACTTCTCAAGGTTATTGATATTCTGCTTACCGGTAATCTAAGGTACGCTCTATTGCTAATCCCTTCGACTTTTGTAACATACATCTATTAAAATTGTTTATAAGATCCTCCATGTTAACATGTTGTTGAATAAACATAAAACTCTCTACAGAATCTGTTTATTACATGTTATGCATACTATCGTGTTATCCTGTTTTTCAATCAACAAGCATGTGCAACCAATATTACATCAGAATTTTAAATTTATTGTTAGTAATTATATTGTTTAATTCAAGATTTTATATATACAGTTATAAGATAATGATAATTCCAGAGTTATATTATTATGGTGCACTTTTTTTTATGATATAAGTGTCTAACATTTGTATATACTATGGTTTTTAATTAGGCAGTTGAATTGAAGATTACATAATGGCTTTTAATTAACTATTATTTGTTATGGCAGGTTGTGAAGGGAATTGCCTTTCTTTGGTTGACAATTATCCAGCCCGTGATGCTGATGTGCTGCATGGTAAAGTTTTTGGATGATATGTTACTTTTGATGCAGCTTGTAAAGTTTTTTGATTATGTTTAGAATGATTTGAAACTAGATGTATATGTTTTAGTATTCTAAATACTTTTGGAATGTTGTTTGGGTTTATTGTAACGTCCGCTAATTTATCGGTTTAAAGATTTCCTGCGTGTAGAGTATGTATGTTTTCTTGGGAATTGTCTGGCAGCTATCGTTGACCCGACCATCTTCCCGGTACGTTAAATTACCTAACCTTTCCTTCCAAGTTATCATATCCCTTAAACCTTGAGGGCTAATGTGTAACATTTGTATTACATCATAAAACAAAAATAACCTAACCCTAATCCACATTAGCGCCGATCGGACCTGCTGACCCCCCTGCTCGTTTTTCTTCTGCCCAGCCAAGTTTTATCCGTGAAAACTTCAATTCAAGGTCGGTTTTATGATTCCCCATGTCTTTTACACCTTAATTGATCATATTAACGCGCTTATTGGTCGTTGAGGTTGAGTTTTGATAATAACAGTTTGCTGACAGATTCGTATACGTTTATTGTAGGGTCTGTAACGCGATGATAATCCATTGTTTTTGATCTATTCTTGATTCCACGATGTTCTACTTCGAGTCTAGTTTCCAGAAAGGTATAATACGTAATTTTTGGATGAGATTTGAATGGTTTTTATGAATTTATAAAATCGAGTGTCAAAGCTGATGCGGGATGACGGATTCTGGTCTGTCTTCCTGACGTCATAACCTATTTTCTACAGGTCCAAACTGGTTTGTTCCACTTCTGGAAGTTAGTATTTTGAGTTAGGAACCAAACCCAATTGGAATCGTTTAATTTGGTTCGGCAATGAATTTTATAAAAATAAAACCATTTTGTTGCGCACTTAAGTAGCTGCACGTACCTTGCTGTGTTGGAGGAATTTTTATAATTTTTGTGTCCAATAGAAAAATATAATAAAAATATTTTTATAAACCTAAGACATTATTAAAGTCTGGTAAAAATTTAATAATTTATTTCAAAGGTTATCCTATGTAATTAAATGCATCTTCGCATGCTAAAATCTACACGTTTTACTCGTTATTAGTCGATAAGTTCGTTTTAGGCTTAACCGGTGGATTTGGTTAGTTGAAAGGTTTTAGGGGCTGAGGTAAAGTTGTTGGGCCTTGGGCCAAGTGGTTGGGCTTTGGGCCAAGTGTTGGGCCTTGGGCCAAAGTGTTGGGCTTGAACGGCCCATTAGGCAAGAGTGTTCTTACGATCTAGTTTAATAACGCGTTGTGTATAATTTACAGGCCCTTGCTTTTGATTGTACATTTAGGGATTTCCTAGCTCGTTGCAGCTGTTCGATCGATTTTAGGTGAGTTCATGATGCCCATTTTTTTACTCTTTTAACTTTTGGGCTAGGATGCACACCTAAGTGTTTTCCTACTGGATGAAATGTTTTAAACGATTTTACATAGGCTTGCTAGTATTGGTAGGCCTTGGAATGTTATAGAATGTGTATGTATATATATATTTATATATATTTAGAATGACCAATATTTGGCGAATGTTGTAGTCGTCTCGACTACTGAATGTTGCGTATGCCTACCTTGTGTTGCATGCGCCGAATGTTACGTGTTTGGGTTGTACGTTTGCTCGACCCTGAATGTTTGTAGTCGTCTCGACTACTGAATGTTGCGTATGCCTACTTTGTGTTTGCATGCGCTGAATGTTACGTGTTTGGGTTGTACGTTTTCTCGGCCCTGAATGTTATATATATATATATATATATATATATATATATATATATATATATAGGAATGCACGTATAGAGATCCTCATACGTAAGAATGACTATTTATCGAATGTGGTGACCTAACCGATGTATTTCCGTTTACCGTTTTAAAACCGTTGGAATGATTATTTAAGACTTTTGTTACTTATTTAAAACTTGAACTCACTCAGCTTAAGCTGACTTTGTGTGTATGTTAGTTTGAGTTTCAGGTTAGGAAGAGGATGTCTTATCGCTTGGACGTGCACGAAGCTACTTGGACGGTGAAAGGCATACGGGGAATGAAAATTTTATTATTAAACATTTATTTTAAAAGCTTTTATTTAAAGATAATTATGTTGATTTTGGGCAAAATTCCCAGTTTTTGGGAACTCATTTACTTATTTACGTTTTCCGCCGAATTATACTCTGTGATGCTTATTTTAATGAAAAGAATTGTTTTCAAGTTTAATTATTTTTACGAGTGTTTTGAATGATTACCAACTGTGGGGATCCCGGGGTTCGGGGCCTTACATTTATGAAGTTGTATTAATGTTATAATAGTTAGTTGGATATCTTAAGGGTGTGTTAATGTATGTATAATCCTTTTAGTTTTATTTTCTGTCTCATGTATGTTATATCCAACATTATAATAATTAATAGTTTTCAATTATATAAATCATAATTTGAATAGTTATTCGTAAAATCATATTATACAAAGTGTCCATACTTTTTATTCACTAACAATAATCTTACCTCTCGGTCCCTGTGTGTTTATGTTACACCCCGACTAGCACAATGCGGAAGCGTAAAACAGGAATGTAACAGACACCTCTGGTATCAACACATTGTTTATAAAGAAACATTACAAACTAATTTACAATATATTACATTTCTTTGTTCTATCATTGCTTTACAGTCTAGGTGATACAAACAAAACTAGTTCGTTAACTATACGATCTTACTACTAGTATCCTTGCTTCTATTCACATAGCATCAACCACACACCTTGGGCATCACCAAATCATTCCGATTTAGGTACACCTTAAAAGCAGTTTAAAACGGGTCAACTACTAGAGTTGGTGAGTTTCACAAGTTTCAAGAAAATAGTAATGAGTGTTCACAAGTTAACACTTGTCATCATGAAATAAGTATGTATGTATGTATGTAAATGATGTAATTATGCTAAGCTGCAGTGAAGCCTTGACTGTATGTGCTGCATGCATCCATTTCCCACGCTCAATCAGCCACTGTGGCCCCTTTCCGCCGACAACATGCCCCAAGTAGCTATGTCTAACACTACATAGCGTGTTGTATAATTATGGTCATGTGCAAACGGGGTAAAGTCTCAGCAATACATGCCGGTTCCGTTTGGGTTTGTCAAACCGATAGTACTATTCACAAGCCACCGGCTCGAAGTTAATCACTGTGTTAGTGGGGACTTTCGTGTGTTAGCACTTAGATAATTCACATCAATACATGTTTAAGGTATGTATATGTAATCAAACATGCTTTTCACCCCAAAAGTTCGTTAAACTGTTTAAAGAGTGGGGTCATGAAAGTCACGGTTTAGTAGATAATCAGTACTGTATCAGCTCGTGGTTTATTCGGTCCGCTATCAGTAGTTCCTATAATCAATATTATAATAATATTAATATTTTAATATTATTATAATCTCAATACTAAAATGGGCTGTATAACTAATCTGGTTGTAGCTGGAACGCCCAGAAAGTGGCAATAGGCTTAGGTTGTGATGTTGTTCAATGTCTAATACTTAAAACTGAACTTACCTCAGATTCCCGTTTTCCCAGCTGGGCCAAGTTGTTCGTTTACGCGTTCAGAAAACAGTTATGGAAAAATAAGCTTAGGTAAATGTATTGGTTAATAAGATGATTAAGTTATAAAGAAGGATCACATAGTGGGGTCCCGGATTAGCCACA
>NW_027498605.1:0-90480 GCF_021521415.1 Bidens hawaiensis
GTTTATTAAAATATGTAGCATGTCACACATGAGTTAATAAAAGTTAACCTAAATAATTTTATTCATTAAATCAATCATAAAGGGTTGTTAATAACAAGGAGGTTACAACTATTGGATGCCAACACCTTTTCCTTTCCCTTTTCCTCCCTCTTTGGCTGTGATACTCACACACACACACATACTCTCATTTTCTTTCATACAAACAATCATCTTCTAGTATTTTCTCCATAACACAAGAGTTGGTGATTTTGGTAAACAAGGGTTTAAGCATTTGATCAAGCAAAGTGAGTAGATTATTATGTTTATATGTTTCTTTTTCTTTTAATTCATATGAACCTCGTATCCAAATGGTTAGTTCATGAAAGGGGATGATCAAAGTTTGACAAGTAAAAAGGATTTTTGTATGTGTCTTGATTAGTATTTTTGAGTCTTTTATAAATACATGTGTTTTTACTTCTCTTATGAAATCAAATGGATAAAAATAAGACATGAAATTTGATTGAGTAAGAATGATCCTTGATGATTTAGAATCATAAGGATGTAAAAGTTATGATTTGTAGTTGATTGTGGTTAAAACTGTTTATTGGCAGATTAGATGTTACGGATTTGGATTGTTGATAACTTGATGATATGTTTGAGTTTATGATCGATTTTTGATTCTATGAACATGTACTTTGAATCTAGTTTTCAGAAAGTCCGAAATCTTAATTTTTGGACACTTTTTGAATACTTTTTATTAATTTACAAAATCAGGATGCAAATCTAAATTAGAGAAAATAATTCTGTGTTGAGTTGTAAATTTCATAACTTGATGATAAAAATATATATGGATATAATTCTACTTCTAGGATGTTGTAAATTGAATTAGGAATCTAGTCCAATTGGTCTTGCATCAATTGGACAAATATGGAATTTTTGACAAATTTTTTATTACTGCTGTATTGTTGTAGAAATATAAATCATGTTGTTGTAGTATATGAATATTCTGGACGAATTGGTAAATCCAAAAATTGTGAGAAAAATATATGTCGAACCTAATACTGATGTGTACATGTGTGATTTATTTGGTAATTTAATTGTGAGTTTTGGTTGATGAGAAAAATCGGTTTAGGTGGTATAAATTGTTAAAGGTGATAAAGGTGTTGGTTGAATTGAGATAATTGCAAATTGTGATATGTTAGTTGTGGTAAATTAGAACTTTGACTTTTTAAGTCAACTTAGAACTAGTTGACTAAATAGTTAGTCTTGCTTGTGATGTTGTGAAAGTGTATTGATCATAGAATTGCAAGGAATATGGCTAAGTGTGTATACTTGATGATTGATTAAGTGTGACTAGAATTATAAGGTAAACATTCTAAGTCCAACCTTTTTAGTCAAAGGTCAATATTTTAGTCAAAGGTCAAAACTTTAGTCAAAGTCAACTTTAGTCAAAGTCAACAAAAGTCAAACTTTGGTCAAAAGTCTTTTTAAAAACAATGGGAGATTGTTGGATACTAGTGGTTCTAGGAACCATCCTACAAGTTACTTACGTACTTGCATTTTTAGGGTCTTAGCACGTGACGCATTTATTTCGGTCGGATTTGTGTAATACCCGAAGCACCAACAAGGTGAGTTTACGGCCCCACTTTTATACTTTTCCTTTGGGGGAGGAAACATGCAAAACTGTTTTACTTTACTTGCTCTAAATCTTTACACAACCGTTTGGTTGCTTATAACGTAGTGTTTCTTTGCCATGGAAAGTCCTCACGAACATCGGACCGTTAACTAAGGTTAACTGGCGTGGTAAATTTAAATAGTACTATTGGGTTTGACAAACCCCACTCTGCATTATTCTCGACTTGGGGTCGAACGGGGTGTAACTTTGACCAAATATTGTTAAGTTTTGGCAATACTTGACTTCAGGCAATAACTAGTCAGCTTCGGTCGTGATGGAAACATAACACTATGCGGTAACGAGTTAACTAAGTGTAGTTAACCATGGGCCACTTTTATTTATAAATGTTTATGAACTGATAGAGCATAACTTACTTTGAAAACCTGTGAACTCACCAACCATATGTGTTGACTCTTTTTAGCATGTTTTCCCCAGGTCACTAGCAAGCACTTGGATTAGGATAACATTGCATGCATGGACTCGCATTGGTTTAAGTTTGAAAACATTTATTTGATATTGGTTTTGCGCTTGTAGCGCCATGAATTATTTAAACTTGTTTGGGAGATGGCTCCCGCACTTTGTTTAGCTTCCGCACTGACACTTAAGTACTCTGAACATTTTATTTTGATTTGTTAAAACTTTTAAGACCATATAGATGTCGTTTGGTGCGATTAATGTGTTCGGATCCTGGTTTGTCACCCGCCTTACGGTAAAACTCCGTTAGTGGAAATTTGGGGGTGTGACAGTCGCCACAATTGAAGCAGGCTCGGGGTTGTTGTGGAGGGTTTGGTGGGTAGGGTGCATATCGGTTTTGGGGATTTTGGGGAGTAGTTCTTGGTTAGTTGGGTGGGGTTGGTTGTGCTAATCGACATGTGGTATTGAGATGACCAAAATGGTTACAAATTGTGCATTGGCGGCATGGTAAGTGTGATGGGTGATGGCGTTGACAATTTTTGCAAAGTGGGAAAGTACCGGTGTAGGGTCTTCGGGTTTGTGGTGGAGCTTGGGTTTGTAGTTGTGGTTTGGGTTGGGTGACAACATTTCGGTAGTTGGTTTTGGGTTTCTTTTTGTTATTATTATTGTTGTGTCGGGAAGAGTTGGAGTAGTTAATGGCTTGTGGTTGTGGGTCAACCTTGGCTTGCAGTGCGGGCTCGGGCTTGGCTTTCTCACTCAGTTTCTTGAGGGTTAGAGTACCCGCCTTCACATGATTTTCCGATAGCGCTCTGGCTAAAGTGATGCCGTCCTCAAGATTCACGGGTTTGCTACTCATGACGGAGTCCCATGTTTGCATTGGTAAACCCCCAATGTATTTATCATTTCACATTCGGTTGGGGTAACCAATGAGGAACAAGGATGCTCAACTCATGGAAGCGGAGTGAGTAAGCGGCGTTATCACCACATTCTTGTTTTAGCTTCCAAAATTCAACCTCAAGCTTTTGGAGCTCATGTTTGGGACATAATTTCTTCATCATAAGCGTCTTGAGATCAGCCCATGGAAGAGCCATAGCCGTATCCGAACCTTGGAGGTGCATAACACTACCCCACCATGTTAAAGTGGTTTCTCTAAATATGCTTGACGCAAAATTTGTCTTTTTAGCGTCGGGGCATTCGCTGTGTCGGAACACATTCTCGGTCGATTCGAACCATTGCAACAAGGTAGTCGCACAATTGGTTCCACGGAACTCGGACGATTTAGCACTAGTAAATTGCTTAAGTAGGTAGGATGCGGGTTTGGGTTCAACGGGTGCAACAACGGGTGTGGGTAGGGTAGCTTGGATTTGGGGTATAAGTTCGGGAATCACAGTGGCCTTTTTTTGGCGACGAGAGCGGCCATGCATCGGGTGGATTTCTTTCGCGGTTGGCGTCTTAGAAGAGGCATGCTAAAATTTATTAAAAAAATGGGATAAGTTTTGGGTAAAAATAAATGAATATAAAGGTGTGTAAAATAAAATAAGATTTCAATTTTTGTGATTGTGATTCCTAGAGTTAGTAAGGAGAAGATGTTAGTGTTAGATAAAATATAAAACATTGTTTATAAATTACAAAACCGTAAACAAAACGTAAATGATTTTGAGATGGCTAAAGCTTGAAACTTTTGAGATTTTAAGATTTGTAGAGTCCGAAAATCGTGCATGAACCACCATGACTTGATATTCCAACACTAAAAAGTTTGTAAAACACCATGTTAGAGTCTAAACATGTGCACGAACCACCGCGACTTTTTCGTGTTTTCGACTCAAATAACAGTACTAACACAATAAATCGAGATACAACGTCATGTGAAAACACTAGTCCACGAACCACCGTAGTTGTATTATTTTAACACCGAAAATTAGGATGGCGACCGGAACGCTCGCATTCGACTACCTAAAGCATTGACATTTATAACACGGTTTATGGACTAGAAAACGAGCATTATAACTCAACCATCCCAGGTAAGTAAATCACCTTCGATCCTTGGAATCTTTTTGTCAAATGGTCATTTTATAATGTCTCGTTTTCTATGATGGCTACAAACTCGATATAATCGCAACCTTTAAGGGATTTGAAACAACCGGATCCAAGTTAGTCTTGTAATCCAAAAAACACAATGAAAATCTACTTTTTGGGTTTTAAGGTAAGGATACCTTGGAAATACTATGAAAGTGTGTGTATGTGAACATTTAGGATATTGGAGAATTTTAACAAGTTTATAAATAAATAACAAGCGATATAAACAATAAAATAGAGTAAACAAGTATGAACACACGTATTGGACCCTAAGCATAACAATTCTAGGTCGTTACGTCTAACCACCTATCCTAATTGTCATGGCTCTGATACCAATCTGTCACACCCCGACCCGAGGCGGCGGAACATGCCGTGGTGTAACGATTGCCCATAAACACATGACACTATTTTAATTGACAATATTAAACAACTCATTTCATTTCACAACATTGAAAAATGTCACAACAATAATCATAAGTCAAACACAACAAAATATAACAAAATATAGCAAATCAAATATTGTTCGTTTTTGCTAATATCCTAACGGTATTTGTGACGATTTCTTCACCGAACTCCAAAATCAACCAAGATGAAAACCTGTAACATTTCATAAAATAAAGATTGTCAACACAAAGGTTGGTGAGCAGTTCATAGTTTTTTTGAGCATATATGTATATAATAGGAAAGCCACAATCTTGTAAACGAAACAACAAATAAATAGCAATAATTTGGATAATATGAGGTCGCTAATAAGAATACATTAGCGGCACCATCTATAAGAGAATACCAAATAGATTCGGATTTCACGAGGTCGTTAATAAGAATACATTAACGGCATCGTGCTATAAGAGAATACCAGATAGTTCACGGATTTATGAATAAACCATCCAAAAGCGGTAAACACATAAGCATATAATCATGTAAGCATAGAACACCAAATCGAGCATTTATTTAAGTAAAGTATACAATAACTTTTTTGGTTTAAGACTCAAGTATAAAGCATTTGATTTGGATAAGTATGAAATGTCACCCCAAAACAAAAGATAGAAAACGGGGTATGAAGTTACTCACGTTCAAGTAATAAAATTGAAAAGTTGGTAATTTGAAGATTTTCCGGAATGACGGGTTTAACGTATTAAGCCTAAACAAAAGAAAGTCTTGGATTTAGAAAGGTTGTCTTGAAGATCTTAAAATAAAATAATTGTTGCAAAAAAGTAAACAATTAAAGTTTAAGATTTAAAATCAAACTATTTAAGAATTTATAATAATAACCCTTTAAAATGTAAGTTTGCTCGAAACCGAGTTAAAGTATCTAACCTTAAAATTTACTTAACCTATGTTAAGTAATAAGGTGAGAAAAATGCTAAATGCAAGTTCCTTTGGGACAAAGATACTAAAACGGGTCATTAGCGAGTGTTCGGGTTGTTGGTTCGGGTCTTGATAAATGGTCAAACCCAAATTCAACTTTCCAAAATAATGAATGTTATGAGATAACTCAATAAAACTTTATAAGACTTAACCAAGTATGTAGATCTATTGTTTTAGAACTAACAACGTACGTTAAGCGAGTGTTCGGTTTTGTTGGTCAAAACTATGTTATGAGATCAAGTTGGATCCAACAATTCCATGTACTTAAGAAAATAATTAAAATCAGTTTGTAAACTATTTTTAAAGAAATATACAAGTCTTGATAGCTAAAAACACACTTGTGTGTCTTAAGCGAGTAAAAATCGGATAGGTTCGTTTTCCATCTCACAATATGTTCCTTGATGGTTTCCACATGCCCAAATATCATAGATCTTGTATAATAATTTATAAATGTAAAATATTTAAGTTTTACAACTAAAAAGTTCACAACAAATCTTTTAAGCAAAAGTTTCGATTTGGTTCGGTTTCCATCTCCCAACAAGTTCATAGATGGATTCCACATGCTTAATATCAAAGAACTTGTAAAAATGATTTTAGAAACTCAAATCTAACGTTAAACATGTTTAAACAACTATTTTTAACAAAACTAGTAAGTAATAGTTCGGTTTCCGGTTTAGAGCTATATACGGTTAAACCGAAGCATAGACTCTTATAACCCACACCATGGAACTTGTAAATAAACTAAAATGAGCATAAGTTAGTCATAAATAATATGTGCAAACAAGTTATATGTGTGTATATATCAAGAACACGAAGTCCTCCATAAAGCATTGCCTTATGAGGTCCGAAACTTAACCAACCGGAGTCGGAGAAGTAACTACCAAAGGTAACAAGGGGTGTGTATTATAAATATGTTGTATCACCATAATCAAGTATAAATAATGTTAGATGAACAAATTTGAAAGAAAGATTAAACTCAGTTTGACTTTTAGAAGTCAAACTCTTCAAGAACACAATAATATTAACCTTGAATCTTTGATGTTTTGAGAGAGAAATGAGAGATGTAACAGGAAATTATGGATGAGAATAGTGATGTATATATAGGGGAAGGATTTTGGTCAAATATGGGTGTTTAAGAAAAAGCCAATATCGATGGAATATCGACTCGGCTAAGTGCATCGGCCATATTATTTTCTTTTCCCGGTTTTAAATGAATTTCAAAATCGTATCCCATCAACTTGGTGACCCATTTTTGTTGCTCCGGGTTCGGATGGTTTGGGTGAGGATATGTTTAGGCTGTGGTGGTCGGTATAGATTCGGAATCAACGACCAAAGAGGTATTGTCGCCACTTTTTCACTGCTTCGGTTATGGCATAAGGTTCCTTGGTGTATGTTGATTGTGCTTGCATTGTGGGACATAACTTTTTGCTAAAAAAAGAAATTGGTTTATTGTTTTGGGAAAGAACAGCACCTATAACAAAACCGGAAGCATCTGTTGTTACATCAAAGGGTTCCGAGGCTAGGGTGACGAGTGTTTTCATGTGGGACTTGAGAGAGTTAAATGCTAGGTTGGCTTCAGGGTTCCATGCGAACTCCTTGGCTTTCAAAAGGTCAGTGAGGGGAGATTCAAGCCGAGCGTAACTCGGAACAAAACAGAGATAATATCTGGTTAGACGCAAGAAATCTCATAAGGTAGTGAAAGAATATGGCGGTGGCCACTGTTGGATGGCTTGGATTTTATCCGGTTCCGGAGCAACCCCAGCGTTCGATATTTTGTGGCCTAAGAATGAAATCTCTTGAACACCAAAAACACATTTTGAAGCCTTAGCATGATACTGGTTGTTGAAAAGGGTATTGAAAACAAACTTGAGATGCTCATAATGGTCGGCTTAAGTGGAACTATATATCAAAATGTCATCAAAGAAAACTAGGACAAATTGACGTAGTACCTTATGAAACAAATCGTCCATGGCCGATTGAAATGTCGATGGAGCGTTGGTGAGTCCAAACGGCATGACAAGAAATTTGTAATAACCATCGGTGGTGCGGAACGCGGTTTTGTGAATATCTTCATGTGAAAACCGAATTTGATGGAAGCCGGAACGTAAATCAATTTTAGGAAAAAATGTTGCACCATGAAGTTCATCCAGTAACTCATCAATAGTCGGAATAGGAAAACGGTCTTGAACCGTAACAGCGTTCAAAGCTCTATAATTGACACAGAAACGCCATGAGCCATCTTTCTTTTTGACTAGCAGAACCGGTGATGAAAATGGACTTTGGCTGGGTCTAATGATACCATTTTGGAGCATTTCGGTGATGAGTTGGGACATTATTTGTTTTTGATAATGTGGGTAGCGGTATGGTTTAACATTAATGGGTTGGTTGTTATTGGACAAGGGAATGTGGTGGTCATGTGTTCGGGTAGGGGGTAACGACTGTGGTTCATCAAAAAGTCGTGAAAATTGTTGTAGGAGCTGGGTGATGGTTGGGTTCGGTGATGGTGTTTGGGTGGAATGGTTGTTGTAACAGGTGGTGTGGGTATGTATGATAAAGTATGGAGAGAGGCGATGGAGTTATGACGGATAAGTGTTGAAAGTCAACTCGACGAGCAAAAACGACCCATGGTTTCTCCACGTATTGTGTGTGTTTGGCCATCTTTAGTAAAAGATATTTCGGGTATCGAAAAGTCGGCGGAAAGGCGACCAAGAGATGCTAGCCAAGTGATTCCTAAGATAACATGGGCGCCTTCGACCGGTAAAACGCAAAAAGGAATGGTGAATGAAGCCTTTTGAACTGACAATTAACCGATGGACAAAATCCCTTGCATTGAATAAACTCGGGTTTCCGACCATCACATCAAATTGGGGGAATGGAGTCGATGGATAAGTGAAGAATGGTTGCGGTCCGATGTTTAACAATGTTATTAGTGCTACCACAGTCGATAAGGATGGTTACGGGTTGTTCTATGATATACCCGGTTGCTCATAGAGTTTGTGGAGACGAAAGGCCGAAGTAAGCCGCATCGGACAAGGAAAACATTTGAGGGACGATAGTCTCGGAGGACAGCATGGTTTCGGTTTGTGCTTCGGTGGTTTCGGTGTCGTCACGGTCGTCGTTGTCGACAATGAGGAGGAATTGGGGTGGGGAGCACTTATGACCTGTGAAATATTTCTCTGGACATTTGAAGCATAATCCGTCTTTACGATGTTGCATGAGGGCCTCCGGGGACAGTTTTGTGAATAGAAATGTGTGTTGTTTGGATGGTGTTGGTAGCAGTGGTGAATTAGGGTTACTGGAAGATGATGCCATTGTTGAAGGGTTGAAGGAAGGGAAGGTGATATTAGTGGGTGGTTTGTTGAAAAAAGTGGGTTTGGATTTGTAAGCATAGTTTAGTTTATCTTCAACCAAGCGGGCTAAGCCATAAGCATCGTGCAGTGTGGTAGGCTTAAAAATAGCTAATTCAATCTGAATATCTAATCGAAGCCCAGAAATAAAACAATTTTTGAGAGTTTGTTGGTAGAGACCTACCACACGGTTGCTTATTTTCTCGAACTCGGTTTGATATGCCGCAACTGTGGAGGTTTTCTTGAGTTTAAAGAGTTTAGCTTCGTGATTCTCATACGATGATCACCCAAATCGAATTTCCATCTCTCTCTTGAACTCGTTCCAGGCACCCAAAAGATCATTGTCGTCTTGGTTTTTGTACCACGAGAGAGCGTCTCCCACAAAGGAAAAACGAAGAGTTCGACTCGTTCCTTGTCTGGTGTTTGATAGTAGGAAAATAAATTTTGGACTTGAAAGATCTATTCGAGGGAATTTGATCCATCGAATGCGGGTAAGGTGATTTTTGGTTGACGGGGGTAGCGACGATTCTGGTTGTTTGGTTGGCGGCGGGGAGGGGAGCGGTGCCGGGGTGGGGATTCGTCACCAGCAGTAATGTGGTCCGTTAGTTGATCGATTTTGGTGGTGAGGGTTTGGGTCACGCGGATGAGATCGGTTAAATTATTAGCCGTTTCGGTGGAATTGGTAGTTACGACAGTGGTGGCATTGTTAGAAGGATTAATTGTTCGGCGACTGTGGGTGAAGTCTCATCGAAAGAAGAGACATCTTTTCGTGGAGGCATAGTGAAGGCTTGAGACGAGAATGAAAACACCAGTGATAGGTAACCCTTAGAGGGGATTAGGCTCCAAGCAATAGAAAGAAAAGAGATAACACTTTGGGACAATTTTCTCGGTATTTTTCACTATGCAAAACATAATTTAAACATGCACTAGATCAATGGACTAACAACCCATGATCCTTATTATATGCCACTACCACTAAACATGCAACCACTAAGTTAGGAACATGGAAATCATGCAAGACTAGGCAACAAATTAAATAAAGAACAATAAATAAAACAGTAAACGATATCCTCATGTTTGGAAACGGGCCGGCCTGTTAATCTCTCGTTTGGGCCGAGCATGCTGTTGGGCTGGATCTGATGTAGTGCGAGCAAGGTCCGTGAGTAAGGCCCCAAAAGTTATTATCTTTTTAGTTACTTTTGAAATTTTATTAAAGAGGTTTTTTGTGTGATTATAAATCTTTCTTATAATCATATTTTTTTACTCCATTCGGATTTTAACTTTTCCTGTCTTATCAACATTGGATTTTACGGATTTTCAACTCATTATAGAAGGTTCCGACGAAACTCTTTATAATTAACATAGTGGGCACCCATGACAATGGTGTTGCGGAACGTCACAAACACCGCAAAAGTAGGTAAAAACATAGTCGTTCCATCCATGTTCGGACATGTGGTGATATTTAATTGGCTATTTATACGGTCACCTGCTTGTTTTATACCGTCTCTTGCGCTTGAGTTGAGGAAAACATTTTTGGAAGTAGAAATTTATAGAGTGAGACTGGAAAACATAATTGGTTGGAAGGGCATTTTGAGGATTTTATGGACATCCACCAGAGATCTCTTTCATCATTAAGATTTTATTTTTTTAACGACAAACAACAGAGAATTGTCTAGTTACTCTGTACGGGGTAACCCACTGGCAAAAGGCTACCACCAGCTGGCCTAACCCGGCTTTACGGAGCCCTAAAGCACCTCCAAGTTATCTCCAGTTTCAATAGTAAAACTGTTGGTAAAATTGGTGATCCCTATCTTCCTTCATTTAGTTGTCTATGCCCCATCCAAAGTGTTATAAGTGTGGTTTGAACTTGTGTCTCCATTAAGAAGCCCAAGTTTTCTGCCATTACATCACATCAAAAAGAACCACCATTAAGAGTACCTATATGTTATGCAAGTTGTTTTTGAACCGATTTCCTAAAATGGTCACTTTGACCAAGTGTTTTCCACCATGTTTTGCTCAAAATACCTAAAGTAGCCATTGTGTTTCGTCGGATCCGTCAGAACAAATCAACCATTAGGTATTGCCAATCAACCATTAGGTAGTCGTCAGGTGTTTATTTATTTGGTCGCCTTCGACGGACGAATGGATCATCCGATATATCTATGATGGCATCCGATGAATGGTTAAATCGTCGCCTTGACGGAGTAGAAGGGATTCGAAGTTAGAATTAAACCGTTGGATCCGATAGTTTTCTCTTCCGTCGGATCCCTTCAACGATTCGTCAGATATTCGCTTCTTCCGTCAGAGGCGATGAGACATTTTTGCACGTGGGAAGTTCCAAGTGGCTACTCTATTCTATTGGACAATATTAGGCTTCTGTCGGATCCAACAAAAGAAGATAGCTATTCATGGTATTTTCTCAATACCATGGACAAACTTGGAAAATGGTTTGTCAAAATATCTATTCATCGTGTTTATTATAATAATAAAAAGGTTAAATCATATATGAATGTTATGTACCTATGTTATATAATCTTTTTAGTCACTGAAATTTTTAAGTTGTTCATCCTTCCATCAACAGCAACAAATTGTCTTATTTTGGTTCACAACATGCCCAAAGTGTTTTAACATCCATTGCAAATTGTGTTTCTAAACTAGTTTATTGATGACACGTTTTTTGTAAAACTCCATCCGTTCGCGATTATTAGTTCAAGAATCGTATTTGATACTGAAGAAACACGGATCTACTCCCCTTGACGGTTCTTAGATCCGATGAGTCTACAAGGTATGATACGGATAATAACCACCTACGATATGAGTACAACTTCCCAAAGTCCAGTGACGTAAACCTGCAAAACCAACACCGTGAGCTCGTTACGGGAAGGACAAGAAGGGGGTCTTTCCGTAACCACCCTACGGCGTGAGAATAAGACAGTCCCGATGAAGATAAAGTATTTAAGTACGTAGAGAGAGTACAGTGGGAGTGAATTAATACCTCATGAAGATTGAGAGGGTATTTATAGCCGAAGGGTGTGGGAAGGTGATAGAGCCAGCTGGCCTTTTTAGAAGATGCTCTCGTAACCATCTGGACACGTGTCCTCAAATGATAGGTTCAGTTATACGTCGCATGTGTATGTATAACAACCTGGACGCGTGTCCGTATGAGATAGGATGATAAATAACCGTGGCCATGTTCATGGTTATAACGACCTTTCCAGGTGTCTTTTATTCATTGGCCAAGAGATCATGTATTGCCCAAGAAAGCATCTTGGTAATTACAGCTGTCTTGAGGCATTAACTCCCGGTCATCCATGCGGACAAATACTCTATCCTGCAGATGACTTCTGAGGGTGCCAGGATGCTTCCGCATAAGTCGCATGGGTGTTCCTTCCTTAGACGGTTATGCGGGTGATTCATATGTCCCGAGGGTGTATCATAGAAGGTTTCCTATTGACCTACAGGGTGGTATTTAAGGGTATTTGGGTCTTTTTGGTACCCTACCTTCCGTGTGAAGCTTTTTATGCGGGTGAAATTTTGGACTTAAGGGTGTTTTGGGGGGTTTTCTGAAGGTTTCCAGTTGTGGTGAAGATTTTTTGTAATGGATAACCATACCGATAATACGATGTGAAAGCTTGTATGCGCGTGTGTCAGGGAATGTGACGTTTATGCCGGCTGTCACTGTACCCTATTGTTCACCTTTTTGCATTTTTGGATTTCCCGCGTGACGTGGCGTCTTCCGATTAGATCCCCATGTTCTCTCTCCACTGTTCGTACCTCATCGCATTAATTGCGATGGGTATAAATAGTGGAGGTTAACTTCTTTTCGAAGTTTTATCGCCTTTGATTTCCAAATATCGTCTTTATTTTTTTCCTTAAGCTCTGATTAACCTTTCAACTACTCTCATGATCGCTCGTTGTTCTTCATTTCTTGCTGAAGTGATGGCTAATCGGTCTTTAACTCCAAATATTGACGAAGTGGAGGTCTATTTGGACCGATCTGAGTACAAAGATTTGATCCGTACCTATGGTATTCCACTAGAATGGGGACCGGAATTTCCTGCCGCTAGATCTATCGCCAGTCTGCCGCCACTTGGCAAGATGGCTGTATATGCTAATTACTTTATTTATGGGAATTTTCGTTTTCCCATAACCAAGTTTTTTATGAGGGTGTTAAGTGCTTATGGGATCCATTTATCCCATTTACATCCGCATGTTGTCATGCGAATTCATCACTACGAATTTGTGTGTTTGTCACATGAGATGTTGCCTCGACTTGAACGATTTCCTGTTTTTTATCGGATGGCCAACCGAGGTGGTTGGTTCACGTGTCACTCAATAGCCGACAGGGTTATTGGTCACGAGGTCGAGAAAGGTTCCAAGAATTGGCGCAACAAGTTTTTCTGGATATCCGAGGATGTCGTGCCGGAGGTAATGGTTCGTCGTCCGGCGGACAAGGCTCTTCTGAAAATCGTTACGGCTTCTCATGAGGGTCGAGAGTGGTTCCGCATTCTAGTCTCGGAACCGACTCTAATGCGGGCATTGCCCGAGGAAGCCCTTGTATGGGCGGGTATGAGCCGTTTGTGGCCATCTCCATATTTGGAATCTATTTTCATTGGTGTAGATGAGCGTAAGTCCCCCTCTTCTTTTCCCTTTTGTTTGAAACTCTATGATTGATTTTTTACGTTTCTTTTTCAAGTCCATGGCGTATGTTAAACGCTCTTTTTGAGTACAGGGGTCGTACAAGGAAGAGTACTCGCGATGCGAAAAATAAACCTGTCCTTGAAAAGACTGAGGGCTGCTTCCTTTTTCCTATTATGATGCGTGCCGAACCATTAGTTTCGGACGCTACCTTTCCGTCAGGTGCGTATGTTTTAAACCCTCCTCCACTTAATGTCCTCACTTCTGATGGGGTAATCGACATTCTATCGTCGAGTGACGATTCTGCAACCCAAGAAGAAGGGAGCTCTGATGATGCTTCTGAATTTTCATATGTCTCGCACCTATTGGCAGAGTTGGAGCAAAAGAGGACCCTTAGGTTTTCTCAAGCAAGTGATACGGGCATGAGTTCCGCGGATGCCGGAGAAGAACCCGCGACAAAGAAACAGCGGACTCATCGTCCTAAGAAATAGAAAGCCAGTCTTGCTGAACGCATGAGGGTGATGGCTGGTATGATATTAACATTTTGCATTTCATTGTTTTGACTGGTACTTAAATGTGGTTTTACTGTCAGATCCGTCGATGGTTGTTGGTGGGACTATTGTATCCGACAAGTTACCATCGCCAACACTTGAGCCCGAGAAACAGCAGTCTCCTCCTCCGGAGAAGGAGAAGGAAGATAGGACTCCCACCCCTCCTGCTGAGACAAACGTAGAGGGTCCGAATCTTCAATCAGAGGGTAATGACTCATTAAACTACCTTTTAGATACTAGGGAAATAACTAGTTCCCAAGAGAATAATCCCACTGTGAATGAGGAAGGCTTCAGAACTCAGGAATCCCCACCTCGTCCTCCTCCACAATTTTCTTTCACTTCCTCGCCTCTACCCACGGGTGAGGGAGGAAATTTTCAATTTGGGCGATTTTTTCATGATGTCGGAGGGGGGGCGACACATGGTGCTCCTCCACAATCTTCCTCTATCCCAGTTCGCCTCCATGCATCAAGCTCTGATTATTATGGAGAGGCGAATCAGGGGAGGACTACCATCTATTTACCCCTAACTGGGACATTGTTAATGGGTCCAGTTTCACTGACCCGGATAAATGTATGGCGTTTATTAAGCAATGTGTGCCACCCGCGGAGAGAATTCACCAGCGTGGACGCTCTCGCCATGATCTTCACACGGATTTTTCTTCGTCTTTAGCCAACACTTTGGCTTGCGGACAAGAAATACTACGCGAATGGCGAACGATGGGTGGTAAACTTGGAGAAGCATCTCGAGCTGTCGAGGAAGCTAAAAAAGAAGCTGAGGAGCATCGTTCAGTGGTGAACATGGCAAAGTGGAAATTATCAGACGCCAAAATTGCTCTTCAAAGTGAAAAAGATCGGCATTATACTACTGCCCGCCAATGGAAGGAAGCCTGTGAGAGGCAAAATTCCCTCCTTGAAGCTATCCACAATGATGCTCAGTGGAAAAAAGAGGACCTGGCTCAAGCACTTGAGGCTAATTCATCTTTAGAAAGCCAAGTGACCCGCAAATGTACCAAAATTCAAGAGCTAGAGGCGGAGTTGAAGCTGCAGAAGGAGCGAGCTGACTTAAGGATAAAAGTGCTGCTGAAATGCAAGCTGCCTATAACTCGCTCCTTCAAGCATGTGGCGATGCGGAAGCCCGCGCAGCTGAATCTTTGAAAGACAAACAAAAAATAGCTAAAGGGTTCCGGGAACTTCAGAAGAGGGCGGAGCGCGCAGAGCAAGATAGACAGTGGTTGCTCAGCCGAGGGCTTGACTCTGTAAGTTTCCTATATACGTCTTTCATTACACATCTAATGTTGTTGATTTTAATGAATCACTTCTCTTTTATTAGGTCATTCGATATATTAAGGGAAGTCCTGAGCTAACTGATAGCTTTGCCTCCCTGATGATTGCTTCTTCCCAGGCCGGCCGCGTGACGGGCTTTAATGAAGGGATGATGTATGCCCAAACCGGTCGTTCGTTTGAAGATCATCCACTTCATGAACTTGACGTCAAACAGGAATACGATATGCGGATTAAAGAATAAGACGACCTGATATTCCTTTTGCAGGGTATGCTTCCGGAGTTTTCCTCGGCCGACGATGGTGTGCAATAGTTAGGAACTATCTGGATGAAGAGTCTGAAGACATTTCGTCTACTCCTCCTGAGGACACTCCATCAACACCTCCGGAAGATGTATTAGCTCTTAATCCTTAGGATAGACTTTAGTCTTTAAGACTTGTAATTTCTTATCATGTTTTGTAACCGTCTTTTTATTATGAATGAAAAGAAACTTTTTGTCTTGTGAATATTATATTGTATGAAGGATAATATCTTTGTGAGATATTTTTAGTTATCCGTAATTTAAATTTTTGCAAGTTGGATGGTTATGATGACGCGACGGAAAGAGAAATATCAAGGGGCAACTGACAAGACGTGCACAACGCCTTTTGACAGCATGTTTTCGCTTTTTCATCTTTCGCGCCTTACGTGTCGATCATCTAACGGTCCAATTTATCTCTCTCCTCTGGCAATCAATTGGTCGCATTAATTGCGATGTGTATAAATAGATCACATGTGGTCTCCAATTCATTCTTATCTTCTGACTCATTTCTCTCTCAAACATTAGACCTTAAAACTTCCAGGATTCACTCTCTCGTCTTCTGATTTAACAAAGTTAATTTTGATGGCCGGCGATAAGAAGAATACTCCGGCTATTCACGAGGTTGTTGTGGGTCTAAAATAGAAAGATTATAACGATGTTGTCAACGTATATGGTCTGGCGCTAGAGTGGAAAGCTGAATGTCCGGCTGATGGCGCCGTTGCCACTAATCTGCAGGCGAATAAAAAAGGCGTTTATGTGGACCACTTTACGACGGGAAATTTCCGATTACCCGTGACAAGGTTTGTTTAGTCAATTTTGACGACATATGGAATTCATTTATCGCAAATTCATCCTTTCGGGATGTTAAGAATTCGACACTTCAAACTCCGTTGTCAAGCTCGTGACTTTGAACCGTCTGTCAGTATGTTTGCCGTATTTTACAAGATGACCTACCGCGACGGTTGGTATAGCTTTGCCACAACCGGGAAGGCAATTATCGGCACTGAATGGATCCGCAGCCTACACGGATGGAAGCCAAAGTTCTTTTGGATTCAGGAGGATGTTGTTCCGTTTACGATGGTTCATCGTAAATCGGATGACGGAATGTCGGTAGTCTCCGCCGCCGCACACGTGGACCTTCCTTGGTTCACTACATTGACCAAGACGCCGACACCCATGCGCCCCATACATGAGGGGATGATGGTATGTGTTAAGATGAGCCGACTATGGCCATTCCCTGATTTGGAGCCTTACTATGAGAAACTAGACAAAAGTAAGTATAGTATTAATTTTTTTCTTGATATCTTCCTGATTTCGAACTTTTATTCATGTTAACGCAGGTGAGGGTTCCGTCTTTAGTACGCTCTTAGAACACAAGGAGGGTCTGATGGTGCGTCATCCAATTGAACCAAAGGACGCGCCTATCTTAGAGCGTACGCGTAATAATTTCGTGTTTTCCACTACGCTCCGCCCAGATTCAGTGGTTTCCGAGGCGATGTACGCTAAAGGTGAGGAATTTGTATTGAAAGGTGAGGGCATTTTAAAACCCCGGCCCATTACTACTGCCACTTCTAGCTGGGTGATAGTACTTCTTTTGTCTAGCGAGGAGTCGTTACTCTGCAAAGGAGGGTTGACAGTTGATTCTACTAAAACCCTGCGTTCGACTGTAAGTCTGACCCGCAAGCAAGATTCAAAGGCAACCACTAGCCAGGTGGTGGGTGGTGAAGGTGCTGATGCCACTACCGAGGGTGATCATCAAATTGTTGATGACGTTAACGCCGAAGGAGAGCCACAAGCTGCTGGCGCGGGTGCTTCCAAGGTAGCTGGTAAACGTAAAGTTCAACTTACCAAGGTCGCTCCATCCAAAAAGCAGAAAAGGACGAACTTGGAAACACGCCTTCATCAACTTGCTTCAAAAGATATTTCTTTAGGTAAGTTTAATTATTATCAAGCTTGACAGCTATATTATACCAAGAGCCGAAGTTTTCAGGTCTGATGAATTTCATTGAATTCTCATGGTGATTTAATTGGAATTTTATTATTAATTTTCACTATTATCAGAGCCGAAATTGTTGTAACATACAGCTTTAGGTAAATATTTTTCTGAAGACGTTTCAGGTCTGAAGAGTTCAACGCCGCCCCCTTCCTCCGACATCACCTCCACCCAACACCGCCTAGGACCCAATTGTTGTAACAGACACCTCTCCTATTAAAGAGAAGGAGATTGGTAACTCCGAAGGCCCCTTTATGTCTTCCTCCTTTAATGTCCATCATTTCAGAGATTAAGGAGGGGTTAGTGTGTCGTCAAGCATCCCCGTCTCCTCATGAAGGTGAGACTGCGGTACATCATCCGCGTTGGTCCTTACGCGAAAATTCAACGCTTAACCACGCCTTCCTCCTGTGGAGAGAGAATGCCTACGCAACCGCATTCACCAAGAGTTGCTAAAGTCTTATTCTTACTGTATGGCGAATGCTGTTTCCATCAGCCAGAAAATATGCCGAGACTGGTTGGGTATGAATGAGGCGTGGGATGATCTTGAGGCTAAGGTGACTGAAGCTAAGAAAGAAGCCCTTGGGGCTATGGATGAGGCCAAGGAGAGTCGTCATGCTCTAGAAGCAGAGAAGGCTCATTGCTCTATCGCTGAAGAAGCCAAGACTGTTCTCCAGCAGCAGCTGAAGGAACGTGATGAATTGATAAAAACCTTGAAGGCTAAATTAGCGGCCAAAGACGAACGCCTTACCAACCTTTCTACCGAGTGCCGGGAACAGGCCTTGGAATGTTTTGGCCATAAGATGGAGCTCGTCCGAGCTAAAGCGGACAAAATATGGTTACTGGCGGAAGGGGTTCCCCAGGTAATTGTGCCTACTTTGTCATAATCATATTTAAAACAATTACTTATATCTATATTTATCAGGTTATTGCCCATATCCGGGAGGGCGATGAGCTTGGGGACTGTCTTGCCGAATAGGCCAAGCTTCCGCAGGAATTCATCCTGCACGACCAAGATACTGTTGCGATACTTATCGAGAAAACGAAAACTTTTGATAATCTAAAGTTTTCTATTGAAGAGCAGATATCCGAGCTTGCGGACAAGGAGGACGGTATAGAGCAATTAAAAGATCTCCTTGGTCTTGGTGAGGAAGATGAAGAGCCTCAAAACAACACGGAACACGAGGGCGCGACATCGTAGATATAGCTTCTTCTTTTTTGTAATTTGTCACTTTATTGTAATCTCATTTGCGCATATAAAGAAGCCTAGTTTCATCTGGTACACTTTGTCTTATTCCTCATAATATAAGTGTTTGTAGGATCTTCTTGCTTTGTCAATAATGATTACGTAATAATACATATTATATGAGACTAGAATAAAATTTTCATAGATCAAGCATAAGCCGCATTACAAAAGATGAAATTATATAGTTTCTGCTAATCTATTTAGGCACGCAGGCCTAAAAGGAAAACGTACTATATGTAACACTTCTTCAATTGTGCCCCGTTCCAAGTTCTAGGAACCTCAGTCCCGTCCAACTTTTCTAAATTGTAAGCACCTTTTGATAACACTTGTTTAACGCAGTCTGCTATCGCCACTATAAAAACTATAACCACCAGGGTGATATGTTGAATCATGAGTGTCAAGCTCATCTACGTAAGACGGTATCCGCATGTCTATGCGAGGACGGGGGCGTAACCTCCGTATCTCACCCAAATCTTGTTCCATTTGTTGACTATAACGAATCTGACTCCCTCGCACTGTCGGCGGAGGAGAAAGGGATCTCCTAGGAGATTCGTCATAAGTCAAAGTGCGGGAATGGAAGCGTTCGTTGCGTAACCTACACTCATATTCGGCTGCCACATTCTCTTGTTGAATGCGGAGCCACTCCTCTGGACACAATGGTCCCCTAGATTTGGAATTATGGCGATGAGTTCTCGCCAGATCGGAATCGCCAGAATCATCTTCTAGACCTAATTCTGAGCGAGTCCGGTGAGTCTCCCTCATAATTCGTCCGAGGTCACCCAGATTCGAACCTTCTAGAACCTTGATATGTCCCAAATTAGTAGGAGTTAGTCCAACTGGTACTGTAAAACGCTCGAGGGTATGACCCTCCAGGTGTTACATCAGCAGTTCATGAGCCAGGAGCCGTGATACTTGCAAAAACACTTGAAGAAAAACCTTCAGGTATTTCTGTACCAGTAACACGTGAAGCACCAGTAACACGTGAAGCAGGCGCAGGAGTTCCCGTCGGCCCTTTAGGAATTTGACTCATATCGTACAACGAACCAAAAACACAGAATTATTAATGTTCTAACAAAAGCACGGATGGCGCCAATGAAGAAACACCGATCTACTCCCCTTGACGGGGCTTAGATCCGATGAGTCTACAGGGTATGATACGGATAATAACCACCTACGATATGGGTACAACTTCCCAATACCATGAGCTCGTTACGGGAAGGACAAGAGGGGGGTCTTCCCGTAACCACCCTCTGGATTGAGAATAAGTACAGTCCCGATGAAGATAAAGTACTTAAGTACGCAGAGAGAGTACAGTGGGAGTGCATTAATACCTCATGAAGATTGAGAGGGTATTTATAGCCGAAGGGTGTGGGAATGTGATTGGGCCAGCTGGCCTTTTCAGAAGATGCTCTCGTAACCATCTGGACATGTGTACTCAAATGATAGGTTCAGTTATATGTCGCATGTGTATGTATAACAACCTGGACGCATGTCCTTATGAGATAGGATGATAAATAACCCTGGCCATGTGCATGGTTATAACTACCTTGCCAGGTGTCTTTTATTCATTGGCCGAGAGATCACGTATTGCCTAAGAAAGCATCTTGGTAAATCTTCTAGAAAGTATTTAGTTAATTACAGCTGTCCTGAGGCATTACCTCCCGGTCATCCTTGCGGACGAATACTCTATCCTGCGGATGACTTCTGAGGGTGCCAGGATGCTTCGCATAAGTCGCATGGGTGTTCCTTCCTTAGACGGTTATGTGGGTGATCCATATGTCCCGCGGGTGTATCATAGGAGGTTTCCTATTGACCCGCGGGTGGTATTTAAGGTTATTTAGGTCTTTTTGGTATCCTACTTCTATAGATACCCAATTGAGAAATCCACTTGCTTTGTAGCTTGGGAATAGTAATCTTCAAGACTTGATCATTCTTTTGCTCTATTCTGATTGCATTGGTATTGTATATATCACATTGTAAATCAATCCCACGGTATAAGACCCAAAATAATCTTCCTCGCGATAATTAACTTCTGGTTTCTACACTATTTGGCGTTTAATGATGAGAACAGCAGGTTGATTTGCACTTTGGTTCTGTACGATATAAAGCAAAATTATATTAATAATTTCTTACTTTGACACAATTACATTATACAATTACATTAAAAGAATCATTATCGTCATTCAATTCAATTCATACCACACCAGCGCCAGGTTGGCCCGTTCAAAATATCACAGTTTATTTCTTTGATATTTCATTTTTTCCTTCTTGACTTCGGATTCGTAGCGTTGTAGAGTCAGGAATTCCGTGTCCTGCCTCACCTTCCACCTACCAGGGTCATCAGCAGTACCAACGATTCCGAATTCCATCGTGTTTAGCCCAATACTAATCCTTCTGACTGGTTTCCAAGGATACAGATCTGAAACATTATATATAAATAAATGCTATGACATCTGAGATGTATTCAACATATAGAATTATGGGAGTGACATATTTACGTACCATAGAGAAAATAACAAGCTGTACGAAAGATGTTGGCAATCGGTCTTGGGCGGTTAGAGTCGTGATCATGGGTGTTAAGACAATGAGGAGAACGCAGAGGTAAATGATGGATGGATCTGGTCAAGAGATTAGGAACAATAACTTCCTGAGAGCCAGAGAAGAAGCCATACCAATTAATTTTAGAGGACAATATAGTAGAAAGATCTATGTATAAAATTTTGATTTATTGTTTGTAACTTTGTATACAAATTCTCTTTTCCATTTTTGGCATTTAGACTGATGCGGGAACGGAAGCATTCAAATGGCTCATGACACTTTAGTTAATCAAAGACCGATAACTGAACCATAGGTTCCAAGAACAATGTTCTTTTATATAAACTTAATCAAAAACTAATTAAACGATAAATCCTAGCTCTTATTTATACTAAATATTTGAATATTAAAATAACAACAAAATACTAAATAAAAGGAAACAATTATATAAATAACTAAAAGATCATCTTCTAACTTGTTCCATACTCCAACATCTTCAAGTGGAACGCCTTCTTGGGTTGGGTCCTATTATTGTCCCGTATCATATTCCCCCTCTTCGAAAAAACTCGTCCTCGAGTTTTGCCCCAGGATCAAACGGCACATCAACTCGCTTCTCATCTATTGTTATTATCATCATGACCCACCTAAACATTCCAACATGATAGAGTGCATTGCCCAATTTTAAACTTGTACCACCCGGGTTAAAGGGAGTGTGGATTCACGTCCTATCCACAACCGACGTTACTCGCTCAAATAGTTTAGCTCCCACTCCCGTTATTTTGTTGTGATGAACCCATATTGAATCCATGGTTTTGCTCCAACTTTATTCTTACACCCTATATTTAATAATTCCCTTACAGAACTTTCATGCAATTTAGAATTTATTTCCATGTATGCGACTTTAGTAATATGCCTCACCATATCTTGTGCATTATTTAAAAAATTTTATTCACATGCAAACCCAAATCCGGTAGAGAATTTTTATCACCAATTATCGAAATCCTTTTCTCACTTTGATTTTGAGTTTCCACTCACACCGGAGCAAAAGTCAAATTACCTACTATTTGAATTCCCATGATATCAGACGACACCCTAGGCATCACCGTGGATAAACTTTGAGATCCGATAGCAACCGCCGCACCATCTAGAACCACCGTATATTCTTCCTCTTCATCGTAGTTATCAAACACGGATGGCGAATCATAACTGAAATCACAACCAGAAGAATCCGCAAATAAACAGTCATCTTCATCATAGTCAATTCCGTGTTCATTAAACTTTGGTTCATCTTCCGATACACCCTCGTGATAGATCGGTTCGTCAAACCGAGGTGGGTGATAGTTAAACGGATGCTCCTCTTCGTCGTCACCTTCGTCCTAGACGACGGTGCTCGACTCGGTTTCCGCCTTACGAATCTCCCGTTGCAACTTGAGATCGCGGACTCGTTTTCAGAGCCGTTTGATCTCCTCAAGATCGCGGACTCGTTGTCGGAGTCGTTTAATCTCTTCAAGATCACGGACTCGTTGTCAGAGTCGTTCGATCTTAAGATCCCGCGGGTCGGGATGGATTGCACTGCTGCCTCTCGCGACGACTCTGCTAGTAGAATACCAATCTCTACCGTGGGCACGTGAATCAAACATACTTCTGTCGTTGCCTCTGGCGGCGAATCTACAAGCAAGAAAGTATTAATCCTTACGTCGAGCCATTTGAAAACCAAAAGCTCTGATACCAAATGATGCGGGAACGGAAGCATTCAAATGACTCATGACACTTTAGTTAATCAAAGACCGATAACTGAACCATAGGTTCCAAGAACAATATTCTTTCATATAAACTTAATCAAAAACTAATTAAACAATAAATCTTAGCCCTTATTTATACTAAATATTTGAATATTAAAATAAGCAACAAAATACTAAATAAAAGGAAACAATTATTTAAATAACTAAAAGATCATCTTCTAACTTGTTCCATAATCCAGCTCTGATATCAAATGATGAGGGAACGGAAGCATTCAAATGGCTTATGACACTTTAGTTAATCAAAGACCGATAACTGAACCATAAGTTCCAAGAACAATGTTCTTTTATATAAACTTAATCAAAAACTAATTAAACAATAAATCCTAGCCCTTATTTATACTAAATATTTGATTATTAAAATAAGCAACACAATACTAAATAAAAGGAAACAATTATTTAAATAATTAAAAGATCATCTTCTAACTTGTTCCATACTCTAGCATCTTCATGTGGAACGTCTTCTTGGGCCGGGTCCTATTATTGTCCCGTATCATAGACAGGGAGATGCAAACACCAAAATGACCTCATTACCATTAAAGTTCGTACTTTTTGTTTTATTTTCTAAAATTATTATGATATCAAAAAAATAGCGTAAATTGCCATTTGGCCACTATGGTTCTATAGCTTATTTAGCACAAAATGTAATTTATGACGAATTAGCGTTTGATGTTTGATTTTGGTAACAATTTTGGTTGTTTAGCCTATCAATATGAAGCTTATTTTATTTTACTCTTTACTTGACTTTCCTTTACTTTTATTATGTTTTTTTAATGTTATCACATTTATTTTTTGGATGTGACAAATAAATTTATTTATTTATCTATTTTAGAAACATGTATTATCATCAAAAATAGTTGACCTTTAATTGTTTAGAGAACTTTGTCTTTTCTAACGTGGTGTAGTGGATTGTGGTAAGGAGCTTGAGTTTTCCAATAAAGACCTAAATTCAGTTTTCATTTACAACATTTTGTGGGAGACATGAGTGACTCAATGAAAAAGACTGTGATCTTTGTGATATTCAGTTCGATCCTGAGGGCATCCGGATTTTACCACCAGTTGGCCTTCAGATGGGTGGGTTTTCTCCGGAACTGGAGATAATTTGGAGGCGCTTAAGGGCTCCATACGGCTGACCGTTAAAAAAAGTTGTTTGGAGAGCGTGACGTTTAAAATCATCAATCGAGTGACGAGTCCTGAAACACAATGTCAACTCGCACCGGCTTGAACATCCATAGTATTTTATTAAAACATAATATTTGATTAAAACTTTTATTTTAATTCACTGTAATTAATAGTGAAGTGAAATAATTAGTATGGAATTTTAGACACGATCGTGATTCGAGTTAACACTCCATGTTATCTTCTTACATCTTTTTAAACCTACTAATGAATATCCCATTATAAACAGTAGCCTCATTTTCTGTTATTTTATTATTATTATTATTATTATTATTATTATTATTATGGGTGAGGGTTGAGGGGAGGGGGGGGGGGGGGGCAGTTTGGGTGGGTTGTTGGTTGGTTGTGTTGAGATGTAGAGTGTGGAACTGTGGATCTGCCACTTCGCGATCACGACGATGTTTGCAACCAAAGTACTGGTGGGTGGTTATAATAAGGTCGGTTTTGGGTATGTCTTTGACGGATGGATATTTGGCAGTGTTCCAGTAGGTATGAGATACTAGGCAATCTCCGTTCATCAAACTTTACTTACAAGATAGGTGAGCTAGGGTGACACTAGAGTTTTCCTATAATCAACAAGGTCAACATGACAATGTAGAGCCCATTCAATTTTTGAAGTCTTTTGTATTTGTTAGTCTATTTCCTAGCTGTAATTTGTTAGCTTTTGTTTAATCTTGTATGTATGTTTGGGCCGGATGTTACTTTGTAAACAAAGCCCATTGGGTCGAAATAAATGAAATGTGCATGACATACCTTCCACTATAAATAGTGGAGTATGACCATTCATAAACAAGCTATTTTGAAAGCTCTAACTCTTATCCATCCACCACTCTAAACTTACCGTATTTAGAAAATAACTCATATACCCAAGATCCGAGATCTTGGTTAGTTGTAAACGATATCCGTGAAGTTTACAAACGAGATTAATTCAAAAACTTGTTGTAAGATCCGGTATAGGGACCTGCAATTGGTATCAGAGATTTCGGCTCTACTAGTTGTGGTTTTGGGGTCACAACCTTGGAATTTGGTATTGTTTTGGTGATTGACAAGTGTGTTTTAGAGTGTTCAAAGCTTTACTTGGTAAAAGGGATGTTTATTTGTTAACATTGACGTTCGAACAACGCTCTGTCCCGTTTCGTCGGGTGTGCAATCTCAATCGCATTGGGAACAAATCGCAATCGCCTTTGTGTGTCAATCGCAATCACATTTATTTCTCAATCCCATTCGCGTCTCGTAGAAAATCGCAATCGCATCCTTTAACCCAATCACATTCACATCTTGTAACCCAGTCGGAAATCCCCATAATCGAATTTCATTATAATCGGATTTCATCATAATTGCATTTCACCAGAATCACATTTCAACATAACTGCATTCGCATCACCAATAGTAATCAAATTATTGTTCATTTCGATTACGACTCACCAGACTTAGATTTTTTCACTGATTTCTGCTGCTTTCAAGGACTATTTTGATTTGGTCTTTTCTGATCAGTTTATAAAGATGTCTTACGATCCAGAATAGTTGTAGAACTACATGATGCTTGACAATGAAGCCGGAACCGCAAACAAACCATTTAGGCTCTTAATTTTTTAGAGCAACTTTGAAGATTGGAAATGGAGGTTTAAAATTTTTATAAAAACAAATGACTTTGCACCGCTAGGATCAATATAAAATGGACCTCATAGACCTGTAACAATGACTTATAATGGTTTATGTTAGGGGATAGATTTTTATGCTGAGGATGTGTTATCCTTATGTAGCTTTTGGATCAATTATCCTTGGGATATGTTCCAGGTTGCGCAGGATGAAGGATACTCGGTATTACTTGTTTACTAACGATTGTATTATTTGAGTGGTGTTGTGATTAACATATATAACGACTATGAGACTTAGTCCACCTATTTATCCGCAAGTCTGTGAAGTTACGCACGTGGTCAACGAACTGCAACGGATCATGGAGAAGTGGCGAAATAATAGGACTTGTTGTTAGCTTTTATTTTGTATATAATCGAGCTTATGATCACTTAGGAAGACACAACACATTCCTTAGACAATATGCAGAGATTATTCTAGCAATATTCACACACACTTAGAAATATTTGTATTCACTGATCATAATCTCCAACCTTTGTAACACACTTTTTTGATTAATAAACTGAGGATAGACGATTTGTCATCACCCGGGGTATTTGTGCCGTCGATCCAACCAAGATCAAGGGCTTTTCCTTGCAACAAATCACGGTGTTCATCCATATTTCATTTACACAATTATCATTATTATAAAAGCATTATACCTCACTAAACAGATTTGGTTACATTATCCCTTAACCGATTTTTAACCAAAACAGTCTAGTTGATGTTCCTCTTGACCAAATTGATACGAAAAAAATGCCCGAAGATGAAAAAGCATATGGCTATCTCAGTATGTGTTTATCCACTGCAACTACTCAGACTTTGAGAGAATGCACTACTTCAAAAGCACTTTGGGATGTTTAGGTAGAGAAGTTTGAAGGAAACCAAGATATGAGAGAATGCCGAAAGGAGATGTTGAACGTGAAATTTAATATGTTTAATTTAGGGATGGCAATGGGTCGGGTTTAGGTATTCCCAAACCCATACCCGGTTATTAAAGTCCAAACCAAACCCATCGGGTTTTAATCTGGTAATCCGTTGGATTTCGGGTTTCCTATCGGGTTTTGATAAAATACCCGTCGGTTATACCGGCTCAAAACCCGTCGGGTTTCTATGGGGTTTTGACAAAATATAACTAATCGATTACAAAGATGGTTACCATAAAGATAAAATATCTCAAATAATCAACATAAACAAGTTTTGATAATTAATATTTTTGGAATATAGTATATATAATATAATAAACTATGCGGGTACATCGGGTATATAATCGGGTAAATGTGTCTATGTTATCGGGTAATCGGGGTAAGGTAATTGGGTATATTAGAAATCCCAAACCCGACCCAAACCCGTGAACAATTTCAAAACTAATCCCAAACCCGTCCCAGACCCTAATCGGTCGGGTATTACCCGTCCCATTTACGTTGGGTTTCGGGTTTTTCTATTGGGTTCGGTTTCATTTCCATCCCTAGTTTAATTATACCCAAGAAGAAACGGTTACATCACTCATCAACAGATTCAAAGCCCGGAACACTAAATTGAGAAGTGCTGGCATTTTTAGGGATATGTCTGAAATCATCAAGAAGTTGTTGAACTCATTTTCTTACACGTGGAACAACAATGTAATGACCATTAAAAGAATAATGAATCTGAACACAACAACTCTTATGCAGTTAGTTTCCACCATCAAATCATTGGAGATGGACGACAAGCTCCAAATGAACAACCATGTCAGTTCTCTATATCATGCCGGTGTTGCCACAGGTTTAGGGGTTGGATCAGCCTTCCTAAGTTAGTCACATCCTACTGTTCATAAAGTTAATGGGGTTAAAGAGGCACAATCTACCGTTCAAGCTTATTAGAACAAAGCTTTCATTTCATCTGTTGGTGCATCAGGATAGTCAACATCAAACTCTGTTAAGGATTTGGTTAAACAACTCTAACCCCAAGTCAAATACCATATGGACAGTTCTCAATTCAAATTGACCTTGATATTTGTATTTTCTACTCTTTTTTTCAACACCAGTTGAGACTGTTTACCCTGTTTTAATCTTATTAATAGAAAAATTACCCATATGTCATATCATTAGGAATTAGCTCCTGAAATTCACTATCAACACATGTAACAACTAGAGACATTTATTGTATTATTATCCAAATGATACTTAGTATTTACTATAAGATAAGAAACATAATCAAATTGATTACTTGAATTGAGTTTCATATTTTGGATCATATTAAAGGTGCTTGAATAACAAAACTTGGTATCTAGATAAGTGTAAAATTACACATCCTTAAATCAAATGTGATCTGACTATCTTAACAATCACAATGATTTTTGAATGTCTAACGGGTACTTGCAATTTATTTATAGAGCTTCATTGGTAGAAACCACAACAAATTCCAAAGATTAACACAAATGAACATGAAAGTTTGACTGATTTAAAGCACCTTCTCGGCATAAATACAAGTAACAATCAATAGTAAGGAATCAATTCACTGACAGAAGCTAATTATCCTCGATTTTGATAAGATGAGTGGCTAGGGTTTTGAAAGATGGGGGAATAGATTATGTTGAAACAAGAATTTGTGCGGATCGATTTTGCAGGTGAAATCGATCGATTAAAACATGAATTAGTGCTCCTGGTTAAAGGAAAAAAGATGATGATTCGAGGTAGGAGGATGCGCAAGCCTGGGTTTCAAGAAACAAGAGATATGAAGAAACCGTGAGACTGAGGGAAGTGGTTAGCAATTTTGTTTTGAGGAGTTATGACTCGTGTAGCAGCTATTCAGGTCAAACAGGGTTATATCAACCAGAGCTCAGAATTTACAAATAAATCAATCAAGTGACTTTATAGGGGTGGGGAGCGACCAGAACGTGACACATATGATTTTGGAGGTTTTGTTATATATATATATATATATATATATATATATATATATATATATATATATATATATATATTATATACTAGCTTTTATCCCCCGCAATACGGCGGGTTGTTTAACATTTTAGATTCGTTTATAATATCTATTTAGGTTTTTTGGATTTTAAGGGGGTGTTTGGGATTCCTTATTTTTCCTCCTTATAAATTATCATTAAGTTAATAAGTTACAAAAGTATAACTTATGAAACTTTTTCTCTCACAATATAAGCAATCCCAAACACCTTATTACTTTTTCAAAAGTTTATAAGTTATAAGTTAGTGAAAATAGGCAATCAAAAGCACCCCCCCTAATTTTATTTATTGTAAGAAAGTTAATAATATACTTAGGGTTTGATGATGAAAATGTTTGATAAATAAATGAGATATTGTAGCCCGTTTAAAAGCTATCTGGATTTGGTGAGATCCATGACCTGTTTATTTTTTTACTATAAAATTATTTCTTAATTATAAAATATTATTTTTTAAAAAAAATCGATATTAGTTTTTAGTATATCACTATTTTAGAGGATTTTTATATAAAATATTTGATTAGATTAATTTATAATATAATGACATGTTATAACGCGTTTAAGGGATACTTAGGTTTGGTGAGACCTATACCCCGTGAATTCAGGTTAAATGCATGTAAAAACATCCGTTTATGCAGTGGAGGATCTAGACTTGAAACATAGGGGTAGTACTAAAAATTGTTTTTCCCCATATTTCATTCAATGTTAACGAAACAAATATAAAAAACACGACAACAAATAATCGATACCAATTTGCAATATTTTCTTTATTACTATGCTTAGTAACATTCGCCTCGTAGGATCGCTTTTGGTTCAAACGATTTTCACATTTTTGCATCTAATTATTATAAGCACTATTAACTTCCCCAACATGTTTCTTTAAGGCATCCAGTTTACTCCAATTACAAAAGCCTCCACTAACAAAAGCCTCTCTTCCACCTTAATTACCAACACTTCCATTAAACAAGTAACAATGTAAGCAATATGTCTTTTCTTGTTTTGTGCTACACTCCAACAAATCATATTTAGCAAACCATTTGATATTAAAACATCTCTCGCCACTACAATAGTTGACCATTTAAAGTTATCATCTCGTGGTTGAAAAGTTTTTTTAACAAGATATGCTCTTCTTATGCCATCTATTTGATTAGGATGATAACTAGCCATAGGTGGTCTATTGGTGGGATCCGAAGGAAGATCATCAAAATTGATTTTTGAACTTATTGAGGACTTGAAGCCGAATGAATATTTGAACTTGGACCAATACCTTCATTTTCTTGCAAATCATCAACCATATTTGAACATGAAGTTGAAATATTTAAACTTTGGTGATGAACCAATGTTATCGTTTCCTTTTCTTTGACGTTTAAATAGGTTGCCAATTAGACGTTGCTTACTCATCTTCAAAGAATCAAAGTTCCCTAAACAAAATTTGAAACAAAGGCCTAATATCAATAATCAATTCCAATTTGGCAATTTACACATAAAACTAAAAGCTAATCAATTCCAATTTAAACATAAACCCTAATCCCAAATTGATTATAATTTAAACAAGAAAATGAAAAATCTTACCGGAAAGATGGAGAGGTGGGCGGTGGTAGTGGACTGTGGTGACTAGTGTGGTGTCGTCCGACGGTGTAGACGTAGTCCGGCGGTCGGCGTGTTGAGTGACCGACGAGGTGGCGGCTGGCGCTGTGGTGTGGTGCGGAGGCTGGCGTTGTGGTGTGGTGTGAAGCAGTGAACTCATAACTGTGAAGTGGTTGCTGCTGTTGTAAATGGATTAGTGAACCGGTTTTGGTTTGGTTTGGGTTGGGTTGAGTTGGGTTATTATGTTTTTTGGTTTTGGCTTGGGCTTTTGATGGGTTTAAAACTTAAATTGGTTGGGCTTAAAATCATGGAGGTAACATTATTTTTATTCCAGGGGTAACGAAACACGAAAACCGACCAAAATATTTTTTTTACACTACCGTCAAATAGTTGAGGGGTAGTGGAGGCTACCCCTACGCTCTATGTATGTCCGCCACTGCATTTATGAGTAAAGCATTTAGTAGCTTGAGATGAGGTGGACAAAAACAAGAGAGTTTTTAAAGATCTAATTTGTATACATTTAAGATTATAGATAGATTTAAAATAAAAAATTGCCTGAGTTTTCTACTTTAATTGACAAACTTGTTAGGAAACCAGTGACGGATACAGAAAATTTTTGTACGGTGGGCACAATACGAATCGACTAATCAATTGAGATGTGGATCAAACCATGTAGCCATGTAGGCATAAAACGTCGGATTTTATGTTCACGTGGTTGGCACGATCCTTTTAACCAATATTTTCTCCTTATTTCATCTCTTTGATTTGGATGATAATAAAAAATTCTTATTCTATTAGTGGGATTCCAAGAAAGATTATAAATGGGGTGTTCTTTAGGTAATTATTTCGATTCTCTGGTTGTTCATGTCGGCTTAATCAGATTTGACCATTATGGAATTTGACCCAAAGACCATCCCAATTAAGTGTGGGTTGTTTGGGTTTTGGATGAAACGGGTTGGGTTTCAAATAGGTCATTTCATACAAAGGAATTTTGTGGAATCCAAGTTCAAGGCCTTCATTGTACGGTTGTGTAGAAAATGTAATTTAAAAGGCCTATAATTAATATACTTTTGGTGTAAAGTGTAAATAGCAACGACCTTAGCTTAAATAATTTTGTCACAAGTTTTATTAGTTTGAAAATGGAGGGACTATAGTGAATTCCTAACTACATTACCATATGTAACCTACCTAACCCCTAGCCTTCCTCACTAGTTTACCGGCAACGGTTTCAATTTCCGAAGCATTTGCTTCTCTTTCGAAATGAACCTCGGCATCTCGCGTCTCCTTTCAATAGCTGCTGCAATTGATAACGAATGAGCTACATTACACGAATGGTCAGTTGTAGCAAAAGGCCACGTGTCAATAAACGGTTATTGGCTAATAGCAAATGGCTGCTACAGTATAACGAATGAATCGTTATAATGTAACGAATGGCTTAATCGAATCGTCTAAACGGACAAACCATAACACATCCTTACTAACAATTGAGAAACCCTCTTATCTCAGATCTAAGGTTTAATTAACTATGAACGGATCTAGTTCATGATTACTCTTATAGATCTAAATGTTATATGTATTAGTATTAATTGTATTATGTATATATCTTATATGTAATGGATTAATTATGTGAAGCTTGAGTGAGACGAAATCTGGACAGAGTTACAATATCTTAAATCTCAAAACTTAAATTAAGCAGAGGATGAACCTCTATATATAGGAAGATGAGTATAGTTCGTTACACATTCCGTAACGAACTAGCCTCCCACTTCGTTACAATACATTAAATAAAAAAACTTAATGAAACACCCCCTGATTCGTTAAACATTCTTAACGAATCAGGAGGAACTTAAATTATGGTCTAGTTAACATCCTTAACGAACTAGACGGTTCCTCTAACGAACTAGCTTAATAAATAATATCTTTTACATTAAATTAAACGATAAATACAAAACGATAATTAGAAAGACTCGAGACGCAAAACCGTGCACTAACAGACACCCCCTCGTCTTGAGCTCTTTGTCTTTAATTACTTGAAGCGCTTGCTCTGCCAATCTATGCAGCTGTGAATACCATGTTCATGACACACACGAACAACACGTTGAAATTGCATTGCTCGGTCATAGTCTTCACGACGCTCTATCAATATCTTATTCTTGAATAACACGTCATTGTCGGTCTCTGTCAAATTCACGAACCACATTGGATCAATGATCTTTATCAACTCGGTCTTTAAGCCTTTACCTATACAATAACGGCCTCGCCAGTTCAGTTGTCGTAATACGGGCGGTTGAAAGATAAATACATGTGTTGATTAAGTGTCTTCACCGGTACACGCTTCATTGTTCTTGGCGGCTTTACCTTAAGAACCAACTTCCTCCAACCTGTCCTTGGATCAATCTTATCGATACGTTTGAGAGTTGGAACCTGTGGTTTGAAAAACTTGAACTCGTGGTTGACCTCAAACAACAGATGTTGATGAAACCAATCTGCATGTCGAACTCCCCCACGGTTCATGAATGGTCGACACGCGAGGGTACGAACATCCCAACACGGTAATGAGAGAACATCGGTAATCTTTTCATAATATTGGATGCCTTTCTCCCATTTAACAATACAAACATTCAAATGAGGATCAAAGAGCCACGAATTAATATCACCTTGAACTTTAGATATAGCTTTGAAGGATGCCATCTGATTTGCTTGAGCGCGAGCAACAGCTTCAACCTTCTGCTCTTTATCCACATATCGATACGCCTCAATAATCTTACGAGATTTCATGTCACGATAACCAAACCATCTCTGAATATCAGCAACAGTTGGGTCTTGTATCGAATCAAATCTTGTATCAATTACGCTCTTGCCTTTTGAGACCTTCTCCAGATGATCTTCTGCTGCTTTGACGGTTTCTTCAGTAAATATAGGAGGACCCTGATAAACATTAGTGTGTTGAAATAAATTAGGGTATTCCTCAGCAGTCATGTCCTCAATCTCCACCTTCTCATCTTCATAAATAAAGGACGTGTTGATCTCAATAGTAGGATCATTTAAGATCTCCCCATCGTTCTCAACCTCCACATCGTCCTCAGCCTCTAACATGGTTGACTCATCGTCGTTTAGACCAAGCAGTATGGAAATCAGTTCTCATGTTAGGGACTTCTCAACAAAATGTCCTTCTCAATCTCATCAGCATTGACGATGCTTCTAACTACCCCCGCACCATCAACAAAAATGACAGTATCAACCTTGATCGCCTCAATGGGTTTAACAGCCGTATAATCACGATAAACAATAATTTGCTTTCCCGAATCTTCGACAGCACTAGTACCAGCACCAGAGGACGAGCTGTGAGTTTGTTTCGGCTCACTTCTCTTGTACCCGACGCATATGGATCTTCATCATTTTTCTTGATTTCAGTGCGTCGTCCTTGCATGTTAGCTGCAAAATAAGCTCCTCTTACTCTTTTATCTTCACTCCCTGGCACGTAACAATCTCACGAAGGGCCTTTGTCTCTTTCTGGCAGAAGGAAATATAGCCCATCAGTTTTCTTTGATTTTCCATCAAATTCTCTTGACTCAGACGATCAGCAGACATTTGATTTTCATAAAGATGAAGTATACTTAAGAGCATATTCGTTTGATTTTCTTGAGGCATCGCAAGAAATGACGGAGGAACCGGCTACACAGGACCTTGAGGTCGACTAAGCCTTAAGAATGAAACATTCATAGGTGGCGGAGGCATCCTCATCGGTGTTGGAGAAACCACCGAGGTAACAGCAGTAGGTCTTGGCAGTGTGGATAAAATAGTCTGTGGAATCATGCCAAGCTGAGGATCCGATGTTAGTGTAGTCGTCAGAGTAAGTTCCGGGGTGCTAGTAGTAAGCAGCACCGCCGGTCTTTAAGGAATGAACGACCTTGGAGGTGGAACTCCTGATGATACCCCAGCTCCAGCAGTCACACGTCGCTTAGACGACCCTTCACCAACCAACTCTTTCCCTTTCCTCTTACGTTGAGCAGCTATAGCAACAACTAAAGCAGCCTTAACCGCAACTTGTTGTTGAGCTTGAGCGTCTCCATCACCACCATTACCACCATCATTATCATCATCATCACCCTCGTTCACACCTGCTCCTTCCTCACGATTAGAATCCGAATCATCGTGGATCCAGCGATCATCGGGAGGACATACATAGTTAGGGTTTACCAAATGACCGATCAATCTTTTGGTTCATGGATGAGGAGTTTGACGATACGACTTCATCCTACGTATAGTATCGGCTGTCATGTGCTTCAATTTCAACTTATCATCAAGACGTGTTGGATCGAGCACCAAATCACGTATAGCATCTTGAACGAACAAATGGATGAAGCGAGGATACATCAAGAACTTTGAATGACGCTTCAAAACAGTACAATTTTCTTTGAGATGATCGAAGATCATTTCAGAGAAGTAAAGGGTTTGTTCATAACCAAATCAACGAACGCCGATTGAAGCATGATGCGGCATTCGTCGAAACCCCCCTTTCCGTCCACCAAGGCAATGTATAAGAACGTGTAGTAAATACTTGTATGTGGGACATAAGTATGCCTTGTTATACATGGACTCATCAAGATCGCCAAAATAAAACAATCATTCAAACAACCCTTTGATCAGCTCTTTGTTATACTCGCTTGGGTCATCAATAGTATCATCGAACCTCCCCTTCGAACAGACTCAGTTGATACCACAATTGGTCTCGTATTCACCTCAGCAACGATGTGGTTCTTAGTCTCCACATATCTTCTTGTATTCCAAAATTGACGAACGATACTGAATCGGATATCAGGATTAGTAGTGATAGAATAATGAATACGCGAGCGTCGTAAGAAATCCAACATCCCATCAAAAACGTTCTCGTCAGCAAAGTTTATACCAATGAAGGCACAAACGTTGTATCCTTTGTCCTATGGAAGCATGGGAAATCTTGTGCCGGTTGTTGTTATTGTGGTGCATCAACGGGAGGGTCTTGATCCATGTTATCAGCCATTGCACTATATAAAGAAACCCGAGAATCAGTGATAATGAATAATAATAATACTTATATAATTAACATATAATTAAAAGTTTAAAATTAAACTAATTTATAAAACTTTTAATTTTAAAATAATTAATATGTCATTCGTTAAATATGCTGAGTCGTTATAACGAATTGGTGATTCGTTATGACGTATTACTATTTCGCTATCAAGTAAACAATTTAACGAATCACTAATAAAAGTTAACGAATTAAAGTCTAGTTCGTTATAAATCACGAATGAAAGTCTGATTCGTTATAAAGGAAGATTCGTTATCCTGATTCGTGTAATTTGTATAACGAATTGGACACGAATGAGTACCAATTCGTTAAACAATATCGAATGGCCAATTAAGCTTAATGTTTGACTAATTTGGTCAAGGTCAAAATCACCAAGAACATGAAAAGTCAAATCTGCAATCAGAAATCAATACAACTACAATCAACAACACAAGACCAAATCAATGATCATACGGATCTCGAATCATATCGTGATTATAATGGTATCGATCTGGTGTCCCAAAACATGGTATAAATTGGCTAAATTAAGGTTTCTCGAACCCTCAAAAACCCGATAACAAAATCAACCAAATAACCCATCAAACAGTTATAAAATGTGACGAAAATCATCACGTTATGATCATGTTTACCTTGTGAATAAGAATATGTAATCAAAACACGAAATAACGATGATCAAAGATCCTGAAAAATTTTGCCAGAGTAACAATAGGGAAAGGAAGAAGAAAATGAATAGTGTTGACAAAACGTCTTCACGATTCCCTATATATGTCTGACACGACACATTTTTCAATGTAACGAATCATCTGATTCGTTTGAATTTTGAAATAACGATTCAGGTGATTCGTTATCTTAAATTAACATGTGGTTTAACTAATTAGAGTCAATTCGTTAAGTTTAAGACATAAAATTAACGAATTAGCTTAAATTTGTGTCTAATTCGTGTAATTATGCTTAACGAGTTAGAAGTCATTCGTTACAGAGTAGAGGAAGCGAATTAGGATAATGAATTAGAATGCAATTCGTTATGAATGACCTAATTCGTTATACATAAATAACGAATTACCCTTATTTAATTTTTAAATTAAATAATTAAATTAAATAAATCAATTAAACATTAAAAATTAGTAATGATACCAAATGAATTAACTTAAGTAAATCAACAAGAACTCATATCTCGCAGATCGAATATCTTAATGTGTTTTACGTTTTGAAACACTTAATTTAAAAAATATTAAATAATATGAAAAACGAAAAAGCAAATCTTTTTGGTATTTTGAAACTTCAATATACGGTTTTGGTGTCCGTAGCAATCGAATAAGTTATAGATAGTCTAGTATGTAAAATATTTACAAGAAAAGTTTTCGAAAATAAAAATATAGGACAGAAAATGTTTTTGTCTTTTTGTACGGTTTTTCAAAAGCAATTCATATTTTTTGAATTTTTGGTGAGTTTAAGCAGAGAATCATATTGATCAGATTGCCCTTCCATCACAGTTTTATATTTCAGCGATATTATGACTGGCGTTAAGTCGGTTATTGATATTGTTGTCCACTTAAATCTTATAACAAACTTTCAAGCGTTTTCGTGATATGATTAATGGTTCAATTAGAGCACATAATATCCGAAACTATCAGCCTCTAATCTCGGTTCAAGCTTAATTTGATTTTTGCCATGTCACCACAACTTGACTTAAACCATTATAGTGTTGATCAAAATTTTTGAATTTTTAGAACCTTTGAGCAATGCATCAAGTTTCCTTTACTGTGAGTGGGTATGCACGAGTCCATCTGTCGGCTTACATACATTATATCCTCTGGTGTCTGTTTGTTACAGGTATTAAGACGCGCGCAAGGGAGGAACAAATGTATGACTAACAGCGGATTTTGATCAAGTCAGTAATTTAAATTGTACGAAGTACAGTAGTGATCAAGTTTAATGACATTGGGTTTGCTCAAAAAGCGAATGAAATATTCATGCATATGAATACCCAGATGATTAAGTCGCATAAAGACTCACAGTGTCCAGAAGCCTAACGCTTGTTATTTGATTTATTTTATTTTTGGTGATCAAACAACTATAAGGCTTGAGTATGACAGGTTATTACATTTCTGCCATCCTCACCGAGATTTTTTCTAGAGACTAACACCTCTTTCAATTTGGAATTTCTTTATGTTTATATCACATACTTTAATCAAACAGCTTGTTTAAGACCTACCAATGCACCAATGATTAAGCACTCAGTCTATTAAGCTTATTTCTTGCTGGATATGGGGTCAAGCAATCAATGTACTATCATTTTCTCTTTTTGCTTCAAAAACTCAAAATTTTGAGGAGCATAAAACAAAATGAATTTAATCGCCCCAGTCACTTTCAGTCAATAGATTAATGGCTATCCTATCAATCTACAAGTAGATAATAGGACCAATACATGCAAGCATGCTCCACAAACTTAAATAACTGATATAGTTTTCAGCAAGAAGATAAAGTAAATACGCATAACAAACGCCCCAACTACTTTCCATTGTTAGGTAAATGGCTATCCTGAACATTTACGAGTAAATATCAGGACCAAACATATACAAGTATTTGTCCTTCAAATATGAGTAATTGACATACTTTTCAGCGAACGTATGCAAAATACTTTTTGGTTTTTCTCTTAACATATATAAACACAATATTTTTGTCTATGTCGGATTTTTCTATTCAAACGAGAGATTCACAATCTTTTTGAATTTTTAAATTTTCTTATAAAAAAAACTTCACGCTCTTTTTTATTTTTCGGATTTTTCTAAACAAACTGGAATTACAATCTTTTTGTCTTTTTCAAGATTTTAAAAATTTTTTTGGATTTAAAAAAAATTAAAGGAAAAACATTAAAAACACAATATTTTTGTATTTTTAAAATTTTCAAATGTTTTTGGGTTTTATCTAAACAAACAAAAAGCAAAATATTTTTGTATTTTATATTTTTCATCCCCTAAAATCCAAAATCAAAATAAAATTTAAAATAAAAATAAACCGAGAATAAAGATCGTTATCCGTCTTTCAGGATATCAGCAAGGATTTTCAATCCATTTAAATCAGCAAAAATTGAAAACGAGTTTTGTCAAAGGCTTTGATAAATAGTTCGGCTTTTTGAAAATCGGTATGTACTTTCTCAAGGTTAATTAATTTCTTTTCAAAACAATCCCTTATGAAATGATATCGAATGTCGATATGTTTCGTTTTAGAGTGTTGCACGGGATTTTTGGTGATGCTAATGGCAGCTGAGTTATCAATTAAAATGGGAGTAGTAAGATACTTCAAACCGTAGTCGCGACGATGTTGTTGTATCCACAAAACCCGGGAACAGGAACTCGAGGCTGCAACATATTCAGCTTCGGCGGTTGAAGTGGAGACCATTGTCTGCTTCTTACACCGCCATGAAACAAGCCGGCTTTCTAAGAATTGACACCCTGCTGTAGTCGATTTAATGTTAATCTTGCATCCTCCATAGTGTGAGTCAGAAAAGGCGGTAAGTTCAAAGTTATCGTCCTTGGGGTACCATAACCCGATGTCTGGATTGGCCCTCAGATATTGAAGAATACGCTTGACCATTGCCAGGTGAGTCACTCGAGGACTAGCTTGGTACCTAGCACATAAACAAACAACAAACATTATGTCGGGTCGAGAAGTAGTAAGATACCTCAAAGAACCAATCATTGCTCGATGGAGGGTAGGATCGACAATATCTTCCAATTCATTCGGTGATAAATAGTGACCCACGGGGAGAGGAGTAGAAGGGCTTTTTCCGGCACTAATCTTGAATCGGCTCAAGACATCGTTCACGTACTTAGTCTGGTGAATGAAGATTCCTTTCGCAGACTGATGAACCTGCAAACCTAAAAAGAAGTTCATCTCTCCTATCGAACTCATTTCGAACTTGGTTTGCATTGAGTTTTCGAATTCCTTACATAACGCGTCCTTTGTTGACCCAAAGATAATGTCGTCGACATAAATCTGAACGAGGAGAAGATCATCACCAATGTTTTTATAAAATAAAGTGCAGTCAACAGTCCCTCGCTTGAAGCCGTTATCAGTCAGATGGTCGGCAAGCGTGCCATACCAAGCTCTCGGGGCTTGATGTAGACCATATAGAGCCTTGTTTAAGCGATAAACTCGGTCAGGATAATCAGGGTCTTCAAAGCCAGGAGGCTATAACACAAACACTTCCTCTTGTAGTTCACCGTTGAGAAAAGCAATTTTAACATCCATTTGATAGACTTTAATATTCTTGTAAACCGCATAAGCCAGAAAAATACGTATAGCTTCCAATCTTGCAACCAGAGCGTATACCTAAGAGTAGTCTATACCCTCATGCTGATGGAAACCTTGAACCACTAGTCGTGCCTTGTTTCTCATGATCACCCCATGATCGTCCTTTTTGCATTTAAATACCCACTTAGTTGAAATAGGCTTCTCAACTCTAGCGGGTTTGTCGATAAGATCCCAAACACCCAAACGTGAGAATTGTTGCAATTCCAGTTGCATAGCTTCTACTCAAGAAGGATCTTGAAGTGCCATATGAGTCGTCATTGCCTCAATTTGGGATAGAATGAAAGTGAATTTGGCAATGTTTACAATTCCAGACGATTGTAAATCTGCATCAGCACATAATACATTATTCTCACTCGAAGAAGCAACTTGATGACGTGTTTAAATGCCCGCATCAAGTTCTCCAACGATGTTTTCCTTTGGATGATAATTATGAATCCTAAGAGTGGGATTCTCAGGAAAAACAACGTTTTCGAATAAGTTAGTGTAATGTTCTCCAAACTCATGATATGAATCATCACTGTCAAGTTCAATAGCTTGATCAACAACTTGATTATCATTAGAAGAAGTAGAAGCATTATCAAAAGAAGCTGGAAGATCATCACTCGGATCTTCAGTTGGAGCAACGGTTGGATCTTCAACATCATTAGAACTTGAAAAACTTGGGATTACCAATTGATCTTCAAAGTATGCACGAACCAGGTCTTCATCTGGTTGCTCAGTAGTTGGAGTAAATGAATTTAATAAACTATCATAATCAAACATTTAGTCGGGACCTTTCCCTTGAGGAGGTGTGGTGTACTTTTGACAGTCCACAGGGTACCACCCCTCAACACAACCGGAAGTGAAATTAATACCCTTTTCTTTGGAGAAGCATAACCCAAGAAATACCCCTCGATAGCTTTTTCATCAAACTTACTCACATCCCTTTTCAAATCGTACAAGGACACCCGAAAGGTTCCAAGTACTTTAAGTTAGGATTTCGATTGTTCAAGAACTCATAACTTGTCTTCTTGAGTCTCTTAACAGTTAAAACCCAATTAAGCGTATAACAAGCAGTATTCACAGCCTCATCCTAGAATTGGACAGGAAGCTTAGAATCGGCTAGTATAGTTCTAGCAGCTTCAATCAAAAGTTCTGTTTTTCCGTTCAGCAACACCATTCTGTTGTGGTATATAAGGGGCACTGTACTCACGATGAATTCCCTTTTAAACGCAAAAGAAATCCAATAAAGTATTTTAAAATTCCGTATCATTGTCACTTCGAATTCTCCTCACTTTTTGCTTGTATAGTGATTCGATCTTAGTGATTAATTTTTGAACAAGAACAGGTGTTTGATATTTCGAGCTTATAAATAAGACCCATGAGTATCTTAAATAATCATCGGTAACCACGAGACATTAGCAATCTCCAGAAATACTAGCACGATTCACTGGACCGAAAAGATTCATATGAAGTCGTTCTAAAGGTGTATCAATGGAATTAAATAACTTAGACGGATGAGACTTTTTCTTCTGTTTGCCTTTCTTGCAAGCAATACAGTGGTTGGATAACTTAAAGTTCTTCAAAGACACACCTTCAACCAAGTCATTCGCCATTAAATAATTCATCTTTCGAACATGAATGTGATAAAGCATGTTTTGATAGATGTTGATACTTTAGAACTCATATTTAAGACATAAATATCATTCGAACGAGGTGATCGCGTGACAACCATGTCCTCGGGAATTACATATCCCGATTTCAGAATCAGACACTGTAGTGTACTTGTTGTCACAGATTTGCGACACAATTAATAAGTTATGTTCTACCTTGTCACAGTAATTGAACTTTTCAAAAGTAATGTGACCATTTGAAACTTCACCTTCTTATATGATCATACCCCCAGAATTCCCAGCGAACGCCACATAACGCCCTTGAATATTTCTTACATTTGTTAAGAGGTCGAGATTTCCAGTAATATGGCGAGAACATCCATTATCCATTATCCCTGTTTTTACCAGACACGGTCTTGGATGTACCCTACACACAAAGTAAAAGTGATTAGTTCAAAAAGGCAGCCTAGGCCTCAGTCTTGGGCACCTTTTGATTTTCATGAGAAGAATCAAATTTAGCCGAATTCAATTGTTGTTCAGCAACTTGAGAATAAGTTACATGTCTTTTAGACTTTTGTCTCAGATAGGCCGCTTGAACAACATTTGAGTTCACGTTCTTGCATATTGGCTCAGTTGGAACAAACTTTGGTTTAACTTGACCATAAGTTCCATTCACATGAACTACCTTTCATGGATTCACAATTGAGAAGATGATGTGAGTATCATCATTACACGACAAAGGTCGCTTCAAAATCTCTTTTATCAAAGGAGCCGGTTTCGGTTGGTCCTTGACAAATGGATGAAGATTCTGAGATTTCTTCTGTCCACAGTTTCTCACAACATGACCATGTTGACCACGAAGAAAACAACTTCGCATGTCCACACCATCGGTTTTTTAGATTTAGCAAAAACAGACGCCACAGAAGGTTGATGACTCACGTTCTTAGTAAAACTCTTGACCAAATCATCAGACAACACCGATTTATTTTTCAAATAGAAATCAAGATTAGAGTAGTTTGAAAAGCTTTGCAAAGTGTCAGTTCCAGTAGATTTCACAAATTGAACTTTCTTACCATTTTTTAATACTTGTTTAGCTTTAATCAATGGGTCTGATGTGTTTGATGTTTTGGCAGAAGTATACTGACGTTCAAGATCTTGTATCTTGGTGATTTCATTATGAAAGACACTTTCAATCAGCTCAGGTTTGATAATGCTAATTGGAATATCTTTCTCAGTGAACATGGTATCCATACCCTTTAACTTAAACACACGACCAGTTGATGGCTTTGAAACATTGGGATTGATAAAACGCATCAAAACCTCATCAGAAATTTTGGGTTTTTCTGATTTCTTAGCCTTCACATGTTTCACCTTAAATTGTTCTTCTTTTCTCACTTGAGTTGTGTGTGAACCATACATAGCCTCCTCAAATTCATGAGGTTCACATAAAATGTGATTAGAACTTGGAATATTCTGGTTTTTGTGTATCAATTCAAGTTCAAACAAATCCTCAATTATGACTTTATCAACATTCTCAACAAATACTTTGTTGCTTTCAACATGAGGTTTTTGAGTTGGTGGTTGGGCTTTAACATTTTATGATTTTACTGGTTTAGGTTCATTAGAAACAATAGATTCTTTCATAATCACATCTTCTTCTCTTCTAGCAAAAGGATTTGCTGTGTAATCATTGTAAAATGGTGGTGGAATTTCAACAAAACCTATATCATTTTTAGATTCTTTTTGCTTACCAGATACTTCGATTATCTCATTTAGCAAAAATGATGAGTTTCTAAACTTACCCAACTTGTTTTTCAACTCAAGAACTTCATTTTCAAGCTCGGTTATTTTAGAACGATGTTTCAAGATTTCTTGAAATTTTTGATCGTTAATAATCATTTTAACAGATAACTCAGCTCTGAGATCATGATTATTTATCGACAAGGCTTCAATCTTCTCCCTAGATCTCATTTGAGATTCTAAATATTGTCGGTAAGTATCCTTTAGTGAAACAATTTCTTTCACTAAATAGTCATTGTGATTTTTCAAGGATTCTAACTTAGGCTTGTTTTTCTCACATTCAATACAAGAAACAGAAGAACTAACATCATTGATTTTGGGCATGCATGCAAAAGTAGTTGGAAGATTTTCACACGAGTCGTCAGAATTAGACTTAGTATCATTGTCAGAAGATAGCTCACTCCTACTTGCATCTTGAAAAGTTTCATTTGACCCGAACATAGCCAGATTAGCTTGATTGTCATTGCATAGCAATATTTGTGACCAATCAGTTCCATCCATGTTGTCCAGAAGACTTCCCAGCATCATTTCCATTTTTCCCATATGAATTTTGATCTTATTTTCTAAGACCAGTATACTCCTTCTTTGGCTTATCACACTCTTTGGCAAAATGTCTAAACTTTTGATAGTTATAACACTTAACCTAATTTATCGAACCCCAATTTCTTGTTTAATGATGGAAGATCTTTGCTAGTTCGTTGCATGAAGTTTTTCACCTTTCTAACGATCATTGCCATATTCCATTTCAAATCCATAAGTTCCAAATCATCAAGATCGATTTGGTCATAATCTTCATCAATTAAATCACTTGAAGCAATTTTACTACTAACCAAATTCTAATAAGAAGTCATGAAGGCAGATAAGAAAGCAAAGTTTTGTTCAGCCTCTCTCATGTTCACATTTGGTTGTGATGAGAATTTATTTTCAGGAGTTGCATTTCCAGACCCTCCAGAAGAACCCGAAGCACAAGGTGACCCAGAAATTCCAGCAGTGTAGAAACAAGCGCGTGGATCACAATAGATAGTTGTAGCATTGTCACTTGCATTTTGAGTCAGAAATGCGGTGATTGGAGAAATTGTTGAACTCAAAGGCATACATCCACCATAAAGTGCTGGATCTTGATTCTTTTTAGAAGACTTTTAACACTTAAGATCATATTCACGAGCTTCGATCTTTTACATGAATTCAGTTGCGGTCAAATCTTCATTAATGAAATAATTATTTTCCTTCAATACCATTAAGAAAGTAGAATAGGAACTCGGTAAAGCACTCTTGATGGCATCAATCTTATCAACTTCAGAAGTTTCCAATCTCATCTTGTCCATTTCAATTATCAAATGATTAAATCGTGTTGTCATTTCTTCAACCGTCTTACCCTTAAGCAAATTAAAATTTCTAAATTGAAACTTTAACATCACTTTCTTGCTTTCACTAGTGTTAGCCATACTTCACATACGAATGTGCTGAAACAACGAAGCACAAATTTTGATACTACCAACTTGGTGAAATATGTTTTCAGGTAATGCCATTGTAAGCGTTGAGTATGCTTTCATTTGAATCTCCAAAGCTTTCTTTTCTTCTTCAGAATAATGTGAGATAGCTTTAGGAGTGAATCCAATCGTCTCATCTCTGATCATGGGAACCATATACACTTCATCTAAGCAATAAGAACAATCAGGGTGCACAGAACCCAAATGAGCACGGAAACGAGGTTCCCATTTAGCAAAGTCATTAAATTTCATCAATCCAGGACACTTGGAATGAGATCCAATCTCCGTGTTGAATTGTAACATTTGCTGGATTAGCATGTTTTGAGAGGCTAACGCATAAAAACCGGCCATCTTGCTAAGTAACAAGACACTTAAACTTCAAGGGTGAATCTTGAAAATATAGTTAACGAACTGTGAACAGTAACTTTAACGAATCAAGATAACGACTTGACAGTAACGAACCAGGAATAGTGTTAACGAATCTGGAACAGTATCACACAAATCTGGAACAATGTCATACGAAATAAGTTATAATGAAATGGGTCAACGAATTAAGCAAAAATTAACGAACAAGTTTGACAAAATAGGTTAATTAACGAATAAGTTATAATGAATCAGGTGGTTCCCTTAACGAATCAAGTAACGAATCAACAAGTGAAATCTTAGCGAATTAAGGTAACGAATTGCTGAGTTCCCTTAACGAATCACTAAGGCAAGATTAACGAATCAGGGTGACGAATTAGCTGCAGTTGATAACGAATCAACTATAACGAATTAGTTTGTTAAAACGGTTATAACAAACTCTGACAACTATTGCCACGTGGCAAAAGGTTGTTGGATTTAAAGTTAACGAATTGGACATGTGTCACACGAATTGGAAGACACGAATGAGAATATGTAATGAAATAGGTAACGAAATGGGTAAAGAATTGAATAAAATATAGTGAATCTTCAACCTGATGAAGATCTTCAAATCTTCATTCTCACTTTTCCAGAAATCTGGAAAATGAAGAATCCAAATCTGTACTACTTTCTCGGTACTATACCAAATCGTCCAAATAAACTATCAAAACACTCGGAAATTCAACACGAAACCAAATCAATCCATCCCGTAACCAATTAACCTTAACTCGTAATCAATTCAACCAAACACCAAAACTCTGTTTCGGCCAAAATCTAGATCCAAACCAATAACAACACAAACTCAAACCAATTCTCAATTCTAGTCCACAACACCTTCCAAATACCTTAACTATCACAGATCAACCAAATTCAATCCATAATTCAATCCATAATTCATTCAAATTCACAATAAATTTGATCAAATTCAAACAGAACACAAATAATATCAAATTATACTAAATCCGATCAAACTCAAACCCGAAAGCTCTGATACCACTTGAGAAACACTCTTATCTCAGATCTAAGGTTTAATTAACTACGAGTGAATCTAGTTCATGATTACTCTTATAGATCTATATGTTATATGTATTTGTATTAATTGTATTATGTACATATCCTATATGTAGTGGATTAATTATGTGAAGCTTGAGTGAGACGAAATCTGGACAGAGTTTCAATATCTTAAATCTCAAAACTTAAATTAAGCAGAGGATGAACCTCTATACATAGGAAGATGGGTTTAGTTCATTACACATTCCGTAACGAACTAGCCTCCCACTTTATTACAATACATTAAATAAACAAACTTAACGAAACACCCCCTGATTCGTTAAACATTCTTAACGAATCAGGAGGAACATAACATATAGTCTAGTTCGTTAAACATCCTTAACGAACTAGACGGTTCCTCTAACGAACTAGCTTAATAAATAATATCTTTTACATTAAAATAAACGTTAAATACAAAACGATAATTACAAAGACTCGAGACGTAAAACCGTGTACTAACAACAATTCGGATCCAAACTCGTCCAAAATCCAAATAATCAACAAACAGACACCTTTGTCTCAATCACAACAAATCCAACTCAATTCCACTCAATTAACCGATAATAAGACAATTAAATCAAACTGAATCTTACCAATCTGATTATGAGCTGAAAATTAATCAATTAAGCCACAATTATCCATCTCATCATGATAATTGATTCAAAATCAATTCAAACAGTTTCATATCTAAACTAATAACAACTACCTAATGAATTCTCAATAATTCATCATTATAACGATTCAAATCACCAACACAATCGAACGCTCAGCTCTGATACCACTTGAGCTTGATTTGATTTAATTCATGTCGATATACATTATCGGATCTAGTTCTTGATATGTAATAGGTGAAGATATATTAAATTGAATGAAATGTGTTTGTAAGAGGTGAATTGGGAAGCATAACCACTCACTAGAAAATAATAAATCAACACTTGTTAAATTATTAATCAGAAACAACATATATATAGAAGATAGGAACAGCGTATATATATAAGATGAAGTCCATTTGTTACACAGTCTGTAACGAATGGGACTCATTGTTTTCATTACTATCGTAACATAAATAATATCGCAAATGACTCATTCTCTATACATCATTCGTCAACATTCCATGCCGAATGGTAGCATCTTAATAACGATTAGATCCATTCGTTTAACATCTAATGAATGAACGCATTTTACATGACAAAAAGAAAAGTGAATGACCAAAATGCCCTTTACATTAATATAAATAAATTTCAATTATCACAAAGATCGAGACGACCAAAACGATGTACTAACAATTCTAGATTCTCACGGGTGATGTTCTTAGAATCCAAGGATGAAACTTTTGAGAATTTGATGATTCTGTTCAAGAAATTGGAGAATTTGTACAAGTTGTCAATCCGAAGAATCAGAAGTATGGAAGCTTGTTGATCTAGCCGATGACAAGAAATGTATTAACACAAAATGGGTGTTTAAGTGCAAGCGGGATGAAAATGAAATCATTGTTCGAAACAAAGCTCGGCAAGTCGTTCTTGGATTTAATCAATGAGAAGAAATACACTACAAAGAAGTATATGCCCCCGTAGCAAGATTTGAAGCGATTCGAATTTTTCTGTCGTTTGCTTCATGGAAAGGGTTTTAAGTTTATCAACTATAAGTCAAATCTGCTTTCCTTAACGGGAAACATGGTGAAGAATTCTATGTGAGACAACCACCGGGGTTTGTCGATCCGATCCATAAAGACAAGGTGTACTTACTCGATAAAGCTTTATATGGTTTACAATTACCCGAGTGCTTGGTACGAGACATTATCTCAACATCTGCTTGATAATCACTTTGTTAGAGGAACCATTGACTGTACCCTATTTACCAAGATGGTGGATGGACATTTATTGATTGTTCAAGTGTATGTGGATTATATCATTTTTGGTTCAACAAACGACAATTTATGCAAGGAATTTGAGTAGGTTATGAAGTCCAAATTCGAGATGAGTGCAATGGGAGAGTTGAAGTTTTTCCTAGGTCTTCAGGTGGAGCTGTTACCCGATAATATCTTTATTCACAAAGCGAATTACGTCAATGACATCCTGGCGAAATTCAACATGACTGGTTCAACGGCGATTAGCACTCTTCTACCATTGAATCATGGAATCGGTCTTGATCCCAACGGGGAGAAGGTTGATCAAACACTTTACCGTTCCATGATTGGCTCTCTCATGTACTTAACCGCTTCTCGGCTAGATATTATGTACCCAACGTGCTTGTGTGCTAGATATTAGTCCAATCCAAAAGTCTCGCACCTCATGATAGTGAAGAGGATACTAAGGTATCTTAAAGGATGTCCTAGAATCGGTTTATGGTATTCTAAAGATGATGAGTTTGTTCTTAGAGATTTTTCATATTCTAATTATGTAAGCTGTAAGTTGAAGGTGAAGTCTACAACTGATGGATGTCAATTCATTGGCAGTAGGTTGGTCACATGGCAATGTATGAAGCAAACAACCACCTTGTTGTCTACTTGCAAAGCTGAGTGATGTGTTGTAGAACACACTTATTTTATGCACCATTTATCATTGTTTTTATTTATATAATATTTGATGTTTTTAACTTGATTTAGTATGATCTTACATTAATATGTGTTTTGTAGGTTGCGGTTTAAAGATAAAGAAACCGAGCTTTGAAAGTGATTTAGAGGCCTTTTATGCACTATTCTTGAAGAATCAAGTTAAAGGCCCGACCAATATCCATTTTGTGAAGCCCATATGTGTTATAATATAATAAACAACAAGAAAAACGAACCCTAACCAGCCCTAAATGCCGAAATCAGCAGCCCCCATAGTTCTGATTGCAATCTGCAGCAAAGAAAAGAAAAGAAAAAAGGGTTTGGAAGATAGTGGCGGCTAGAGGAAGAAGAAAATCATTAGAGACGGTTGTGGACAGCAGCAAGGGTTAATATTTATCACTAATCTCAGCCCTAATCTTGAGTATAATATTCATAAACCTTGTGTTCTTGTTAGTATTCATAACTCTTTGATTTTGAACTTTAAACTTGAATTCTTTTGCAATCGAGTTAGTGTTTGAGTTGTTATTTATTATCATAGATTGTTAAATGATTTTAATGATGTTTGTGATGATTAATATGTCCAAAAGTTATGTTAGGTTAAACTTTTTAGTTCTACCTAGGTTAGATGAATATTGTTAGGTTTTAGTGAGTTTTATGGATTGTTGATCATCATGACTTGATTTGTTAATTAAAAGTTTGGTTTAACATTGAATTAGGTTGTGTTTAGTGGCTGTGTTTTTATTAATTATACTCATATACCTCTTGCTTTGATTGATTGAATCAGTTTTGATTGATTTTAGCTTGTTTGAACTCTTTACTTGGTGTTTAGAGATTGTTTGCGGGGTGTACAACCGTAGGGTTTAATTGGGTATATTAATTGTTTAGATTCAGCGGGTAGGAACGTTCTTAGAGACCCAGATGTGATAGGAATTAAGTTCGTCTCGTTGCTTTTACTTGTTAGGATTAGGATTGCGGGAGAGCGGGTTCGGTTCTTGTCGGGTTTGGGTTTGTGAGCGATTAGTTGGTCTAGTTTAAGTTAAACCAAATTGTTCCTCTATCCTTTGATGCGTAGTATTCGTTTCCATTAGGGTCGTGTGTCGGTGAGTCCGAGAGGAGAGTCGACATTAGAACACTTTAGCAACTCGTTTCTCAGTTTTTCTTAAAATCAATTAAGTGTAAGTTAGAGTTTGTTGGTGAGACCGAGAGGTGATCTAGCTTTCTTGAGTGAACCTTAGTTGTGTCATCCTTAGATACCGGTGTCATGAGATTCTTCAATCCATTAGCTTATTATACCTTCAATATGATTCTTACCATGGTTTACATTTTCTCCATTTTCCAGTTAAGTTTCTGTGTTCCGTTAAGTGTTTCATTTAGTCTAATTAAGTTAAGTTAAGTCTAGTTAATTAATTTAGTTAAAGTAACTTAGGTCAAGTAGTTTAATTATTAAAAATCATTTAAAAAATATTATTCTTAGGAAGTTCTTGTCTAGAGTTAGTGATCAAAAATGTTTTCACGTGTCCTTGTGTTCGATACTCGGACTTCCTTAGTTCTATACTATTTAAGATTGGTACATTTGCCGGTTGTGTGTGGTTTCTTTAGGAGTTTCGTTTTATAAATTTAAAGCCTAGTTGTGAGTTACTTAGAAAGGGCATTCATTAGACACACATCATGTTTTGGCGCCGTTGCTGAGGACACGGTTAGAGGCGTATTGAGAACGACTCGAGTTAGGACCTACCTTGTTTGCTACTTGTTTTTATTATTTGCTTTGTTAGTTAGTTAAAATAGATTAGCTAATTTTAGTTTCTTTTATTTATTTTAATAGTTGTATGCAACGTACTCGATCTTTAGGACCGCCTGAAGCTGAGGGATTTTTCGAACCAGAGAGAGAGAGTTTCGTGAGAGACGTCGTACCAGACCATCTTCCGGTTCTTCTTCGTCCGTCGGTAATACAGACTCTTCTCTTACTTTTTTCTGAAACCGTCATTATGGATAGGATTATGGGCGACGCAGTTCCACCACCGATGAGGACAGTTGCAGACCGGGCCCGTCCGGTCGATGCTTGCACGAGATCCATCATTGGTCCACCAGCCATCGCGGTTAACACAAATTGGCAGATTCCATCGAATATTCTGAACACCATCTCTCATTCAACTCAATTTCACGGGTTGCTCCACGAAAACCCACATTCTCATCTCACTCGCATTGCACGTATTTGCGACACATTCCATCTTCCCGGCGTATTCGAAGACGCCATCAAACTCATCGTTTTTCCGTTCTCACTAGTTTATCATGCGAGTTGGTGGCTTGAGTCCCTCCAATAGGAATCCATTGCTACTTGGACCGCCATGCAGACCCAATTTCTTGAAAAATACGATCCTCCGGCTAAGGCCGCTCGTTTGCGTAACCAGATTCATTCTTTCCAGATGGAGGACACCGAGAGATTCTACGAGACGTGGGAGAGATTCAAAAATTTACTCGCTTTATGTCCGAACCACGGCCTGCAAGATTGGGCAGTTGTTGAAAAATTCTATAACGGAGTGACGTACGCGACTTAGAGTATGCTCGACACGCCCATGGGAGGAAACTTATTGACGAAGAAGGATACGGATGAGTGCATTGCTTTGTTTAACAGGTTAGCCATGAGTGGATACCAGGGACCACCCTCTAAGAGCACCAAGACCGTCGACTCCTTATCACGCGATATACATTCGGTCGACACGAGCACCGCACTTGTGGCACATGTTGAGGCGTTGGCGAAGATCGTGAAGGACTTGCAGGTGAAGAGTAAGCTGTGCGAGATCTGTAGAGGCGGGCTTGATACCGTTTAGTGCCCCGTAGGTTTCCATGAGGAGGCGGTAGACTTTGTCAGTGTTCTGAACCGAAATCAAAATTCTTTCAATTCTTATAATTCAGGGTGGAGAGGTAATTAAAATTCTAACTAGAGGAACGAAAATCAGTCTGGATTCCAGCAGCGTCAGAGTCTTTTCAAGGATTCTGGTGAGGGAACGAGTAGCGGGGAGAAGAAGCCCACGTTAGAGGAGATGATGGCACAACAGACACAGATGCTGTTACAATTTATGACTCGAGAGGACTCCCGTCACAAAGAGACTCAAGAGAAATTTCGGGAGCACGAGTCATTCATGAGGAATCCGGGAGCATCCTTTCAGAATCTTGAGCTTCAGATGGGGGAGATTGTGAGTCAATTAAACGAGAGTTCGCCAGGAACACTTCCAAGTAACACTAAGCAAAATCCGAAGGCGTTCATGAAGGCTATGACGACGCGGAGCGGTACAGGGGCACGTTGTAAGCTCGTGAATCAGGAGCCTGTAGTCGATGGAGAGGAGAAGGTGGATGAGGAGATTCAGTTGGAGTCTCCGTTGGCCAAGGTGCATCAGATGCGAAGCCCAGGAAGTACAACACAGGCCGAGAACCAGCAGTTACCCAGCACACCAGCGAGAGTCTACATTCCTAGACTTCCATATTCCGGGAGACTCCCCTGGGATAGAGACGAGGAGCAGAAGTCCAAATTTCTTGATCTTCTGAAGCAGCTTCACCTTAACATTCCATTTCTTGAGGCACTCACTCAAATGCCGAAATATGCAAAGTTTCTTAAGGATATTCTTTCAAATAAGGAGAAGTTAGCTGAGGTCTCTTCCATTCCTTTGAGTTCTAATTGCTTTGCAGTCTTGCAGAGAAAGTTATGCATTCGATAAATTTAGGTCCTATCTAGTTTTGTCCAAGACAATTGTGTACGCGGACCATGCTGCTATTCGATATTTCTGCAGAAAGCAGGATGCTAAGTCTCATCTTATCCGTTGGATCCTGTTGCTTCAAGAGTTTGATATTGAGATCCGTGATAAAAAGGGGGCCGAGAATGTTTGCGGCCGATCATCTTTCGCGTCTAGAGGGAGCAGAGTTAGGAGATTCGGGGCCAGGATCGACGATCATTTTACGACGGAGAGTCTCATGTTTGTTACGGCACATGAGGATGGTTTTCAACGGTCCGCTGACTTCGTGAACTATCTTGCTAACGTGTACCTCCCGAAGATGTCTTACCAACAAAAGAAGAAATTCTTTGCTGACGTTAAGTTTTACCTGTGGGACGACCCATATCGTTTTCGTATTGGTGCTGATTAGCTGATTAGGAGGTGTGTAGATGTTAAAGAGGGATGACAGATTCTGAGCAATTTTCATGTGGGAACAATAGGAGGTCACCACGGTGCGAGTTCGACGGCGAAAAAGGTGTTTGATTCTGGATTCTATTGGCCATCGATTTTCAAAGACGCTCATTTGTTCTCTAAAAGTTGTGACCAATGCCAACGTGTCGGTAATATCTCATCCCGGAATGAGATGCCTCAAAGTGCGATTCAGGTATGCGAGGTTTTTGACATTTGGTGTATTGATTTTATGGGCTCGTTCGCGTCATCTAGAGGGAACAAGTACATACTTGTGGCTGTTGATTACGTCTTCAAGTGGGTCGAGGCCAAAGCCTTGCTCACTAACGACGGCCGAGTTGTAGTGAGATTTTTGAAGAATCTTTTCTCTCGTTTTGGATTCCCGAAATCCTTGATCAGTGATCGAGTTACTCACTTTTGCAACGTGGAGATGGAGAAGGCATTGCAGCGCTATGGGGTCACCCACCGGCTTGCAACCGCCTACCACACATAGACTAGTGGGCAGGTGGAAGTGAGTAATCGGGGAATCAAACGTATTCTTGAGAAAACCGTTAGTTAGAATCGTCGGGATTGGTATGACAAATTAGATGACGCTTTGTGGGCCTCCCGTACAGCCTACAAGACTCCGACGGGTTCCACACCATTTTGGATGATTTATGGGAAGGCTTGTCATCTTCCTGTTGAGTTGTAGAACCGTGCTTCATAGGCCCTTTGGAGAGTTAATCTTGATTTGTCCACCATGGAGGGCAATCATTTGCACCAGTTACACGAGTTAGAGGAGCTCCGGGATCACGCGTATGCACAACCGTTAGGTATAAGGAGCGGACGAAGGAACTGCATGATAGGAAGCTAAAGGGTAATAAGTAGTTCAAGTGTGGGGATAAGGTCTTATTGTATAACTCCCGCTTGAGGTTATTTCCGGGAAAGTTGAAATCCCGATGGTCGGGACCGTTCACGGTCACTAAGGTATTCTCGTATGGCACTATTGAGATACAAGATCTGAGCGGGAAGTTTAAGGTGAATGATCACAGGTTGAAGCATTACATAGGCGAGCCGATAGCCGATCAGATAGTCGAGGTATTCTACCTTGACTCATTCATCGAGGCATAGACGTGTTGGATGGATCGCTCGGGAGAGTACTCGAGTTGAAGAGTGTGTATTTGTATTACTTTTGCTATTTGTTTTTCTTATTTTATCTTTGTTAGGATGTTCAAACCTGAAACTGCTCGTACTCAATCTCCATTCTAGTCGGTTGATTTTAGGGGTATTCTATTTATTAAAAAAATAAAAAAATTATTAAAAAATTAAAAAAAATAAAAAAATATAAAAAATCAAAAACACAAAAATATGTTTATTTCTTATGATTTTGTTTTCGGTTTTGTACGCCGCTACATGCGAGCGAGTTTGAGTTATTGCAGGTATTATTATGCGCATGGTAGCTCTAATGGCGTTTGGAATTTGTTCTCCCGAGGTTGCGGCCACGAATGAAATGCTATACGGTCGTGCGATTGATACACAGCTGGTGAAGATTCTTCATATTTTATTTCTTTTACTTGTTCTCATCGAGGATGATTTCGTTCTAAGTGTGGGGATGGGAATTTATTTTACTTAGTTGTAGAAAAGAATATATATATATATATATATATATATATATATATATATATATATATAAATAAAAAAAATAATAAAAATATTTGTTTTTTTCTTTCGCTGAAAATTATGTCGGTTAGTCAAGTTCTAGGGACATATACTTGTATATGTTTGGTCTTGTTATCTACCTGTAGCATACGGGATAGCCATTGACTCAAAAACTGAAAGTGGCTGGGGTGACTGAATATGAAAATTAATAATAAAAAAATAAAAAAGTTTTGAAGAAAAATGTCACTTGAAAATTGTTTATGTTCTACGTTAAGCTGGAAATGATATTATTACCATTGTGCTAACGAACTCTCAGAACTTTTGAATAATATAATAATAAAAGAAGAGATGGTTTGCATATCTGATTTGGGATGTGTCGGTAGGCCCAACTAGCTTTGATAGTCCTCTTTAGCAGTTTTTATATATATAATAATTTGAAAACGGTGAAACCGAATTTCGATGCTTAGGGAGGATTACCATAATTTGAAAACTTTGAGATGGTTATACTTAGATGCACTCAAACCAGCACACCACCACATGTCTATCTTTTACGAGCTTAGAAATAGTTATATATTTTAGGGTGATATAAAAGATTGAAAAAAATAGAGGAAAAAAAAAGAAAAAAAAAGTTTGTTATGAAAGTTATGTCTACTCTGAAAAGTTTTTCTGAAAAGCAAATGATTATGAGAAAGTTATGTATTGTAAAATGTCAAAGAAGCATTCTCATAGTTAGTAAAAGAGGCCAAAGATGCACATACTAGATGGGACTTAGAGTTTACGTGTTACCAAGGGAATAGTGACTCTGAGGATACACTATTGGGGCTCGAAGGTTCTTAGTCAATAAATATCAAATTAGGAATCTATTGGACAAAGTCCAATAATATATAGGAATAGCTCGATTGACCTCCACAGGACCATTCATCCATCAAATTTCACCGAGTACATCCAATTAGTACCATCAACGAGTCATTGGCTTATGGTGATTTTTTGAACCATTTTGCTTCGACTCTAGTTTTTCTAGCTCCCTTTGTCTGATACGGGGTAGGTGTAGCCTTGATTTTTTTGACTTAATACGCTTAATGCAATTGGGGGCTTGATTGGCTGATGGCTGGGTTTAAGTGGACAACAATATCGGCTATCGCGGTCAATATGTCGAGCTGTTTCTTGTGCTTTAAAAATGATAAATAATCTGGGAGTTTGTTGTTTTTCACTTGGTTTTGATCCTGTGTAGATTTCTTTTTCGGGGACGAAAAAGTCTTAAGTGTGGGGATTTTTGATGTGTTGTAAAACACACTTATTTTCCGCACCATTCATCATTGTATTAATCGATTATTTATATAATATTTAATGTTTTTAACTTGTTTTAGTATGATCTTATATTAATATGTATTTTGTAGGTTACAGGTTTAAAGAGAAAGAAACCGAGCATTGAAAGAGATTTAGAGGCCTTTTATGCACTATTATTGAAGAATCAAGTTAAAGGCCCGATCCATATCCATTTTGTGAAGCCCATATGTATTATAATATAATAAACAAGAAAAATAAATCCTAACCAGCCCTAAATCCCGAAATCAGCAGCCCCCATAGTTCTAATTGCAATCTGCAGCCAAGAAACGAAAAGAAAAAAGGGTTTTGGAAGCTAGTGGCAGCTAGAGGAAGAAGAAGATCATTAGAGACGGTTGTGGACAGCAACAAGGGTTTATATTTATCACTAATCTCAGCCCTAATCTTGAGTATAACATTCATAAACCTTGTGCTCTTGTTAGTATTCATAACTCTTTTATTTTGAACTTTAAACTTGAATTCTTTTGCAATTGAGTTAGTTGAGTTGTTATTGATTATCATAGATTGTTGAATGATTTTAATGATATTTGTGATGATTAATATGATGTTTATAATAAGATATACCTGCTGTCCAAAAGTTATGTTAGGCTAAACTTGTTAGTTCTACCTAGGTTAGATGAATATTGCTAGGTTTTAGTGAGTTTTATGGATTGTTGATCATCATCACTTGATATGTTAATGAAAAGTTTGGTTTAAAATTGAATTAGGTTATGTTTAGTGGCTGTGTTATTATTAATTATACTCATACACCTCTTTCTTTGATTGATTGAATCAGTTTTGATTGATTTTAGCTTGTTGGAACTCTTTACTTTGTGTTTAGAGATTGTTTGCGGGGTGTACAACCGTAGGGTTTAAGCGGGTATATTAATTGTTTAGATTCAGCAGGTAGGAACCTTCTTAGAGACCAAGAGGTGATAGGAAGTAAGGTCGTCTCGTAGCTAATACTTGTTAGGATTAGGATTGCGCGAGAGCGGGTTCGGTTCTTATCGGGTTTGGGTTTATGAGGGATTAGTTGATCTAGTTTAAGTTAAACCAAATTGTTCCTTTATACTTGGTTGCGTAGTATTCATTTCCATTAAGGTCGTGTGTCGGTGAGTCCGAGAGGAGAGTCGATATTAGAACACTTTAGTAACTCGTTTCCCGGTTTATTCTTAAAATCAATTAAGTATAAGTTAGAGTTTGTTGGTGAGACCGAGAGGTGATCTAACTTTCTTGAGTGAACCTTAATTGTGTCATCCTTAGATACCGGTGTCGTGAGATTCTTCAATCGATTAGCTTATTATACCTTCAATATGATTCTTACCTAGGTAGACCTTTTCCCCATTTTCCAGTTAAGCTTCTAAGTTCCGTTAAGTGTTTCATTAAGTCTAATTAAGTTAAGATAAGTCTAGTTAATTAATTTAGTTAAAGTAAGTAAGGTCAAGTAGTTTAATTATTAAAAATCATATAAAAAAATATTACTCTTAGGAAGTTTTTGTCTAGAGTTAGTGATGAAAAACGTTTTCACGTGTTCTTGTGTTCCATACTCGGACTTCCTTAGTTCTATACTATTTTAGTTCGGTACACTTGCCGGTTGTGTGTGGTTTCTTTAGGAGTTTCGTTTTATAAATTTAAAGCTTAGTTGTGAGCTACTTAGAAAGAGCATTCTTTAGACACACATCACTGAGTATGTAGCTGCTTCCGGTTGTTGTTCTCATTTTCTTTGTATTCGATAGCAGATGCGCGAAAATGGTTTGCATGTTCTGACCACTCCTATTTTTGTAGATTGTTCTGCAGTTATTTCCATAACAAAAAACCTGGTAAATCATTCTAAAACTAAACACATTGAAATACGCTATCACTTTATTCGCGAGTGCTACTGAAAGAAGTTGATTACTATAGATAAAATTCACACTGATGAGCAAAAGCATATCTTTTTACTAAAGCTTTTAATAAAAACATATTTTTATATCTATTAAAGCTTAATGGTATTAAGAAACTGGGAGGTGGGAAGGAGAATGATCCTGAGGTTATGGATTCCGATCTTGAGTAAACATTCATCGGAGTCAAGTTTCTTTTTTCGTACATATGTTTTTAAAATTGGTTTTATTGATTTTAGGGGGGGGGAGATATTTCTAGAAAATCCAAAAACATTTAAATATTTGAAAAAGACAAAAACATTTAAAATGAGAAAAAGTCAAAAACATGTACAAAATTGCTCCTCGAAAAAAGTTTATGAATCAAAAAAGGGAAAATGATAGTACATTGATCGTGTAGTCTCAAATTTAGCAAAAAATAGGCTTAAAAGGTTGTGTGCTTAAATGTATTAGTGCATTGGTAGGTTTTAAAACAAACAAGTAAGGAAAAGTAAGTGATTTAATCTTAACTAGCCAAGCTGAAGGGGGGGGGGGCGGTTAAGTTCTCTAACAAAAATCTTGGTAACGAAGGCAGAAATGTAATAACTTGTCATACTCAGGCCTTATGTTTTTGCATGATCACCAAAATAAAAATCTTAGAAATGTTTAAAAATAATAAATGGATCATCAATGGTATATGGTTTTATGGCCTTGAATACTATATTGATGGGATGTTTCAAAGTTTCGGATACTATTGAGTCTTTATGAGGTTTATCATCTGAGTATTCACAACATGTGAATATTAAATTGCTTTATAAGTGAGCCAAAGTCATTAAACTTGATCACTGTTGTACTTTGTACAAATTCATTACTGACTTGATCAACCACTTTGTTAGACATACATTGTTACTCCCTTGCGCGCGTCTTAATACTAATAGGAAATGGACCCCAAGGGATACAATGTCTTCAAGCCATACAGATGAAATCATGCATACTCATTCATGGGTAAGGAAAGTTAGGGTATTGCTTGATAACGGGGGTATACCTTGTTGTAAAGGTTATTAAAAATTTAAAATGTTTTGATATGCTGGTTCTAATGTTTAAGTCAAGTTGGAGTGACATGGTAAAAATCTAAATAAGCCTGAATTAAGATAGAGATTAATCATTTCCTGATATTGTGTGCTTAATTGAACCATAACTGTATCACTGAAGTTTCAGAAACATTTGTGGTTAAACTTTAAGTGGACAACAATACCAATTGTTTACTTAACACAAGTCATAATATTGGTGAAATATAAAACTATGATGAAAGTGCGTTTTGGCTAATATTATTCCCTGCACAAGCTCTCTAAAATATGTTTGTAGATAGTTTATATTGATGTTATTTTTTCTTTAAAACCAAAAAAAAATTATTTTTTTTTGTTATTTTCGACTCGGGATTAATTGTTTGCTATCTTCTGGGATGAATTGTTAAGAATTTCAAATTGAGTTGTTTCGAAAACATTTACTAAAGGGCTACAATTTAAATCAAGGTCATTAAGTTGGACTTGATATTTTCAAAAATATTTCAAAAAGATAGTTTTTTTCATAACTTTTTAATCAAGGTCATTAATATGGACTTGATCGAACTCGAAAGTGTGAATTTTATATTTGATATGTTTAATACTACATATCTGGTGGATATGTGTTAAATATATACCATGTATATGTGATTTATAACATATACGGCGTATATGTATAATACATATACGACACATATGTCTTATTAAGACATATAGGGCGGATAATTCTGTTGTATAAATATCTGAGACTTATATGTTTGACTCATTATATCTGTTTGTGTTATCATATCTGGTAATATTAATATAAGGGTACATTGTGAACATTTTATATTGCCTAGTGGAGTGAATGTAGACACATGTATCGAGGATTACCGACGGGTGAGTAGTTGTTGCATTAAAGGTATGCAACATTATACTCTGCAGTTGTTATTATATACCCTGAAGACTGAGTTAAACTCTTACACAAAAAAATTTTTTATCGAAAAGTCTAATAGAAACAATTAATCGGTTAGAATTTGTTATACTTCAATTCCAGATATGTCGATGTTTTCAGGATGATATCTGATGAGTATGTTCAAGCTTTTTTGTTCATTTTTAAAGTGAATAATGTTGGTTTCAAAAGAGTCAAAATTGAATTGAGTTAGTGCTTATACTATATGTTTGTATGATGAAAATGATGTATATTGTTCAAGATTTAGGAGATTTTACTTTAATTGTCAATAATTTTGATCAGATTTTTAAAGTCGACAGTTTTGAAAAATTCAAAATTAAAGATTTTGTGGGAAGATTTCAAATATTAGTATTTCATTGTCATATATTCATTGTTTGTTTTGATGATTGCAGATGATAATTTATTAGTTTCAAGATGAAGAGGTTTTGCCAGATGATGAAGACGATGATGGTATATTGATATATCAAGGTTTTACAAGGAAAGGATGAAAAGGATTGTCACAAGATTCTATTTCATATCTAATATCCGAATGATGGTGGAATTGTTATCATAATATAATATGTCCAAGTATATGACATATAATCGGAATCTATAATGGTGTTCTTTTTAGAATTTTGTTCACCATCAATATAATAGATTCGACCAAGGTCAACAGAATGAATCTTCGGATGCTTGGGGTGTTGTCAAGCAGCCTTGGGTAATTTGATAGATCCAAATTTTGAAGTTTATATGACCGAAGTCTAGTATATCGAAAAGTTATATAAATGTTGCAAGAGTTTTTAGGATTTATGACTGAAGAAAATCAAGATCTACCATCATTCAAGGGGGGAGTTTGTTAGTGCGTAATGTCTAATGCTAGGATCTTGTATTTTGAAATTTGTAATAAGCTTAAATGTAAAATGAGCGTATATATTGATATCCAAAGTATAAGTACTTATACGGCGGATATGTCATATCCGTCGGATAAGTCTTAACCGTTTGGATAGGCATGTCTATAAATATGAAACATATCCGTTCATTCTAGGGTGATTCATTCTTGTACTGATTTGATATGTCATATCCTTTATACTGTTGAAGCTTAACGTGAAATGTAAAGTATGTTAGAAAGTGAAATCTTATTGTGTTATTTATCTTACAATGTTTTCCGCACATTGTGTTATATAGTAGATTGGTTACTCGATGTTTTGATCCGTACACGTCATAGGACTTTCAAAATTTCACCAGCCACTGTAGCTGTTCTTTATGATCAACCGTTCAACTTTTCAAGAATGATATTTGATAGTATGGTAACAAATACAAGAAAGAGGGAAGCTGATAACTTTCTCATGTTCCTAAGATTTTTGCAAATCATCTTCAATAGACTACACCCTGATTTACCAACTACTGGTGCTACACGTGTTCTTCAAGATCCTAATGTTTATAGGAGAATCACTAGATTGGGGGCAAGAAGCCTGCTTGATCCAGAGGTGGAGTTTGATATTCTCCCATGATTGATTAATGATGAAGTTAGGTGAAGATGAATATAATGATCCTGATGATGATCATAATGATGGAGGTGATGAGCTGATAGTTGATGAGAATGTGTGGCTGATGTTCAAGGACAAGTTGAGGGGGAGGTAGTTCGTGATGAAATTGTTGATGATGTTATTCACCATACAACAACCCTTACACCACCTAACTCACATGTTCAACCCTAAAACCACGATCCATACATTCCATCCCCACCACACTCACCAATCCAATCCTATACAATTGAACCAAGCATATTTGATCCAATTGAACCTGAACCATATATACCTGAATTCATTGAAGCCCATCAAATAAACCAACCAGACACACCTTACCAATCACCATCCAATCCATAGACATTGCCCAAACTTACATTCCTTTATCACCATCTACCCCAATCCAAACCATAAACCCTTTACCACATTCATGTTCACAAATCATTCAAAGCCCATTTAATCAAACCCAACTTACCCAAACATATGAACCATAACCATTTTCCTCTAACAGTACACCATCCCCATCTTCAAGAATGAACTTACTAACAAGAAACTTTGATCTGTTAATTGAAAACTGTGATTTGAAGATAGAAAATTTTGAAGTGGAGGAAAGAAACAAAGAGTTGGAGAGACAATTAACAGATGACCTACAAAAAATTCAAACCTTGTAATCTCAGGTTGAGAAGACCTCAGATGAACCAAAACAGGGGAGAATATTCCTGATTTTGCTCGTGAAAACTCATTAAATATAATTGGGATGACCTATGCTGAGAATGATGAGGAGATGATTGTTGTTGAGGAAGTGTGGGAGGATATGAGAGATGAAAAGGTTGGAATGTTATTGAAGACAATATTGAGAATAATCAAGGTGTTGAAGATGAGGAGATAATTGAAGATGACCCTGAACTTGACATTCTTTATGGTGAGTTTGATGTTATTTATTAATTGGTTATACAAGAGGAGGAGGTGGTTGTGGATGAGGAGTTGGAAAATTTGTTCAAAAATAGATGATATTCCACCTCCTCAATTCAAAGAGGTTGGCTCATCGAAACCCCTTGATAATTAAGAGGAGAAGAGGAAGGAGAAGGGGAAAGCTACTTCTGAAAAGGAAAGCCAACTGCAACCCCTGAAGAAGAAGATTGTTGGATCTAATAATCATATTCTATTTACTGATGATTCTTCTATGAGAGCTAGAGTATTACATGATCAACTGTAAATGAAAGGTTTGAAAGAGAATTCCTAAACTTCAACCTAACAGAAAAGGAACTTGATGAACAGAGAGGTTCTAGATGGAACAGTTTGAATTACAAAAAAAAAACTATTGGAAGATGAAGAAGAGTTGGATTAAGAGGTCCTTGAGGAACTCTTGAAATTAAAATAGAATGAAGATGCTAAAAAGGCTCTAGATGTAGTTGTTGAATATTTTCATTGAGAAAGGGAGACAATTATAAAAGAAACTGTGGAGACAACACCAACTGCAGAACCTATTGTTGAAGAAAATTTTGATAGGCAGTTAGTTGATGATTGCTGGATCATTGAAGGAAAGAAGGTCTGATAAGAGGAAATGACCTAAAAACCTCCTCAAATTTACAAGAAAGAAGAATAAAATTAAGAAAGAAAAGGTTATTGTGGAGTTTGTAAAGAAGAAAACTGCAGAAGAACCAATCCATGCTATACCCTTGCAGATGGTGAGGCCTGATGAGTATGAATATAATGAAATATGGACCTCAATGAACAACAAATTGCTTTATTGGAGGATCTATCTGACTTAGAAAATGATGAATAAGGTAAGGGAGGAAAAGAAAAGGAGGTTGAACACAATTCACCTCAAATCAATTTAACTGATGAACACATAGAAAATGTAGAGGCCATGATGGAGGAATTAAGAAGACAAGATCCCAAATGTTGGTTTGATGAGGCATGGTTTAGAATTTGAAGCAATCAAGTATCTTTCTAATGAAGATATTGATTATTTTTTGGGAAAGAAGAGAGAGGAAGAGGAAGAGGAGAGAGGATAAGAGGAGAATATTGAACCTGCACTTGTTTTACCTAAAATAGTGCAATTACTCTGATGAACAGTTAAGAAAAATAACCTTCGAAGAAATTGAAAATTTGATCAAGGCCTTAAAGACAAAATAAGATGAAGATGAAAAGAGAAGAGTTGAATTGAGAGCAAAGGACGAGTTAAATAGAAAAATCCAGTGTTCTTAGAAGATTTGGAGGAAAAGCTGGATTTCTAGTGGAGCATGGCTTTGGATTTAATATTGTTGAATCCATGAATAAGAAGGAGCTGGTATTGAAGTTTAAAGTACTTTCAAAGAAAATTAATGATCAGGAAAGAACAACTGCCAAACATAAAAAACAAAGAGAAAGAAAGGAGAATGAAGAGAAGGAGAAGGAAGATAGACAAAGAAGAATATTGGCTTATAAAGAAAGGGTGAAGGGGAGATGGTTGCTCTATCCAAAGATCAAGAGCAGCTACTTGACAAGTTGATGGAGGCCATGGGTGTTTATGGAGGTATAATCAAATTGACAAGTGCTCAGAAAATAGAACTATATGAACTTGGGTTGGCACAATACAAGGAGGAAATGAGAACCAGAAGAAGTAGTGAAGAAACAAAAGCATCTTCCTCCTTTACTCCACATATAGCAAACAAGACAACTGATCCTAAGAAGAGTACAAAAGGTAGAGATTTTGAGGCAGAGAATGTTGAAGAAAGGGATGCTTGCAGGAGTTCTTGATAATCTGGGTAGATCTCAGCTGAAGGAATTATTTGAAAAGAAGCTGGTGCTGTTTAATGGAGTGGAAGCTGAAAGAAAGATTTCTGACAAAGCAACCCAGTCCACCTAAACCAAGTCCCAGAAGGCATATTATTCAAGAACCCCAACCACCTTCACATAAACAAATGGACAGAGAAACAATGGAAATGATTAATATTTTGACCAAGGAAGGTGTTAACTATTTGTCCTTAATAATGATGAGAAAGTCTGAAATCATTAAACCTTTGAGTCTAACGGACATGTTAGAAGGCCACAGATAAAAAAGATAAGTTTCATCAAGTGCTTCAATATCCAGAGTTCCTATTCCTACCACAAGGTCTAGCTTACAAAGAGAACAAAGACCACCATCTAATGTGGATCTACCAAAGAATCTTTATTATGACTCAAGGACCAAGACTCTGAATGTAATCATGAAGAGTGGTATGTTGAAGACAATAGTATTCAAAGATTATTTCACGGAGTTCAGCCGTTAAAAAATATAAGAATTAGCATACATGCATCTGTATGACTATTCACAAAGGAAAACGTTTGTTGGTTCACGGAGGAATGAACTGTCCAAATTTGGAAAGATCAAGCAAGGGTAGCTTCTATCATACCCCCATCATAGGGCTGGGCGTGCGACCAACAGTTGGTACCACATTTGTAAATATATCTGAGTTACGTATTAAAAGCGGAAGTCTATAAAAATGTGGATTTAAATTATAATATTCACATTCACAAAAGACGGGATTAAAAGTTCTCGTTTAATGTTTTAAGGATTACTTGTTTTAATTACAAAACCACCATTCTATTTAATATTAAGTTTAACAAAAGATCCGAGCCATCGGATATCTTGAGCACTTCGTCATCCCAAACCCTATTCTTGATTACCTGCAAAATGTTTGGAAAATACGTCAGCAACACATGCTGATGAATATGCTGACGCTAAGAATATTTTCTTTTACTTAATCACCCTCGAGACTACGTAGGTCTCCGCCCAACGTGGCTTAGGAATAACCAAGCTTAAAACAGTAAAATTATAAACTCAAGTCTCTACACTAAATACCATAGCAAACACCGTAACGTTCGACTTATGTAAGTACCTATTCGTCTACACCTGGTCATGCTCCACGCATGATAGCGTAATTGTGACCAGGTGTGGTGTGGTGTGCCCACCACATATACCACATATTTAAGGATCCAGAAAACATATACAATAGCCTAAGGGCTAGTGTTTATACTTTTGCTTATAATGTTTTAGAGACATGCAGTCTCATGTAAACCTTTTCATATAACACGTTTGACTCGTTTTAAACAAGTTAGTAAAGTTTGGGGCGTATTCACCTTTTTCGATTTGGATCAGCTTCAAACATTGTCCGAGGGTCTTTCCCGTTGCTATCTCGCACCTATAGTACGAGTATAACCTTTTGTTAGTCGAACATACAATCCGGCTTAAAACCTTTAGTCTTTTTATAATCTTTACCTCGATTATATTTTCTTTACTTTAAAACTTAGTTAAAAAATATATTCCCTTTTTTTTATAAATTAAAAGTCTTTCTTTTAACTTATTTACTTTACTCTTTCATTTATATGATAACCTTTAGTTAAATCTTATTTTTTTTAAACCCTACGTTTCTTCTTCTCTAAGAAACGTATTCTTTTCTTTTCTTTATTATTTAAGTATATTCATAATTACTTAAATAATAACATATAACAAAGAATCATACATAATCATATTGATATATTATATATACATATATATATTCATATTCTTTTCTTTGATTTTCCTTTGTTATTTTTCTTTTATTTATCGAGGTATCGAGTATTTTCTCGACTTTGGGTTTTAATCCTTTTCAATATTTTATTATTATTTTATTCAGGCATCATGCCTACCTTTCTCGGCTTATAACAATCATAAACAATCGAGAAGCACTTCAACGCCGCATTGCCTTCTTTATTTTCTTGATCAACTCTTCCTCTTGACACTTATTCCTTGGCACGCAAAACGATGCACTTCAACCTTTCCCACACTTTGGCACGCTTTACGAGGCAAGTTTTCATGACGTTGGGATGGCACAACCTTCTTTGTTGGAACGTCGTTGGAATGTGGCACGAATATCGAGGAACAATGGTATTTTGGCATGGTTTTACGAGGAATTGAGGGCACATTTATTAAGGTAATCGAGGGTATACTTTTATGGATCTAGGGAGATGTTAGAGAGATATATGAGAGATGATTTTGAGTATGAAATGAGAGAGACCTGTAGCTTGCTATTTATAGGCAAACCAGGGGGCTCATCGCGATACGCGATGGCCTCCTTGGTCACCCGTCGCGTATCGCGACGTAGCCACGGCTAGTCACCACTTGCTTTGCCAACTGGCGCCTCGTGGCGGACTCGGTGCCACGTGGTGACATGTGGCGATACACTATGCCACCGTATGACACGTGGCAATACGTGTCACACATGTTAGACCACGTCATCGCGATATGCGATGACATTGGCTTTTTGACGATCGCGTATTGCCATTGACCAGTCCTCTAAGATTTTTGGCTAAGCTCTTTCGCGAAACGCGATGGACTTGTCCTTTTTCTTGTCGTGTACCGTTAAGGGACAGAGTGAAAAAATTTTCATTTTAAACCGCAAGGTTTAGATTTTGACATCTTTTTGGTCCTTTGACTTTGGAAACTTAGTATTTTTGATTCGATATTTTCACGGTGTTACATCCTCCCCGCCTTGAAATAAATCTCGTCCTCGAGATTGCTTCTTTATAATAAGTGGGGGTATTTTTTCTTTATCTCGGATTCGAGTTCCCAAGTTTACTCGGGGCCCTTTCACGAGTCCTACTTTACTTTACCGATTTTCAATGTTCATCTTTTTAATTTCTTTGTTTTTTAATCTTCTATTTGAATTATTATTTCTATTAATATTAAGTTTGCATTTATTTCAACGTCTTTTAATGGCATAGAAAAAGATTCATTGGCTAAGCATTTACGCAGATTCGAGACGTGGAATACATCGTGTATCCCTTGCATTTCCTCGGGTAGTCGCAAACGGTTTGCAATAGTACCAATTCGTTCAAGTACCTCGAAGGGTCCAACGAAAAGAGGACCTAGCTTTCCATTCTTGTCGATGCGAACTACACATTTCCATGGCGAGACTTTCAATAATACTTTGTCACCAGCATTGATATCCACAGCTTACGGCGGACATCAGCGTAACTATTTTGATGGTCACGTGCCGTCTTAAGTCATTCTCGGATTTGTAGAACCTTGTCGGTGGTTTCTTGGACTATCTCGGGTCCAGACAATTGATAATCTCCGGTTTCAGACCAGCACACGGGCGTTCTACATTTTCGACCATTCAACACTTCGAACGGTGCTGTCACACCCGGCCCTGAGCGGCGGAAACAGCCGGGCGCACGCGAGTGGGGATTGATAATTAAGCACGGGCCATTGCAAACATTCAAAGTAAGATTTTCATTGCGCATGAAAAGTTTAATACAAATACATTGCATTGTTTAAAAATTACATAAAAACATCCAAGTGTAAAAACTGTTGAAGATTTCCACGCCATATCCCCTTGCGCGGCGGGAACAACCACGCGCATCGAAGGGATAGAACTAAAATCTTCCAAAAAGCTAGTTTTAGATGTTCAGCGTGAGGTGCTCTAAGTGTGACTCCATGTGCTACCTAGTTATCTCCTGGAAGACACGTAAAAACATTTGGATCAGTATAAACTGAGTGAGTTCACAAGTTTTAGTAACTATATAAATCGCATTGCATCAAAGTCTTGATAAAATCATATTGAAGCACATTTCTGATTTCATGTCTAAACATATACTTGTTAATCCGTATAAAAACATAGATCTGACACATATTTCTGATAAAAGTCGTTCCGCGGGCTACGCGCGATCATTACCGGAAGTGTGCTCGTCCATGCAAAGTGGCGCTGCCACTACGAGTTAAATAATATAATGCCGTCCCGCGGTTTACGCGTGGACATTTCTGAAAAATCGTGCTCGTCTATGCAAAGAGGCGCTGCCCCTACGAGCTAATCAATAATTCCGTCCCGCGGGTTACGCGCGGACGTGGTGCCGGAAAACAAGGCGCTCGTCCATGCAAAGAGGCGCGACCCCTACGAGCGGGCTCAAACCCATAGTACTGCCCCATGACCATACTAGGCACTCGTCCATGCAAAGAGGTGCGACCCCTACGAGTGGGTGGATCAAACCAGCAGTCCCTACCCTTAGAGTTCCAATGGTAAAGTGATCACTTACTCGAATTCTGGCGCACATACATCGTAAACCAAAGATAACCGTTTGCATTGCTCATCATGAAACATAATTTAAACACAATCGTTTGCATAACTTGTAAGTATACCATGATAAATCGTAATTTAAGTACGTGTCCCTCGCCCCGAAAACAGTTTAAAAATAGTGAAAACAGTGAAAACAGGGGCTGTGAGACTCACCTGTGGTTCTTGTTAAGGGATTAATCGAGATTCGGGTTTTCTTGGTGTTGGCCTTTGAATTGAAGGTCTAGAATACGATTAAATAACAAGAAGTATATATATTAAGATCAAGAAATAGGAGAATATAAGGGTTGGAAAGTAGATCTCAAGGTTATATTCTCGGCTTACCTAGTAACAGGATCGGAAACGAAAACAACGGATGCTTGGGAGATGATTAGTGCAAGTTGCAGTTCTTAAGAGAGAAGTTTGAAGTGTGTTTTGGGTGATAATTTAGGTTATATATTTATAGGCAAACTCAAGGGAACACAATCCCTTGCTTTAGGGGATTGTAATCTTTTCATATCTAGGTGTAATGATGATAAAGTATGGAAATTATTATTATTTATTTAAGAGTGGAGTAGTGGATAAAAGATTTTGATTTGATTTGGACAGGACATGCAGGTCTGTGGTTGGTGAGAATAGGGTGGCTGACAGTTGACTTTTCGTGTTACAGTGTGCTTTTTCAGGTACTTTTGTCAGTGTACAGTAAAAAGTGGAAAATCTCTGAAACACGCTACTGTTTCCTTTTGGGCGGGAGTAATCTCCTTACATCTGGAGAATAGACTAAGTGTTCTGCGCGTATCACTTGGTGCGCATAGCTTTCTGCGTGAAGGACATTTCTTTGCTGCGGGTAGGTGCGTAACCTTCTCGCAGTTAGGGACATTGAGTTTCATTTGTAGATTCTCCAGGTGGTCTTGGTATTTCAACATAGTGATCAGTTATGTTGAAGTCAATTCCATCTTGGAGCTTCAGACAAACTAGCTCTCAATGTTCCCGCCATGCGGGGAGGTTAGTTCCCCTTCCGCACGCGCATAAACGATTTGGGATACACCCGCCTTAGCATCATGCGAGACGGTCAGCCCATTAGACAACATTAAGTTATAGAAACATAAAACCAATACACTCGCGCATGGCGCATATAACATATGCCCACGCAGGTTCTTAACATGGCGCGCTCGCGCAGGGTGCACATAATATGCCTGCGCTGACTAACATGGCGCGCTCGCGCAGGGCGCACATAACATACTTACCTAATATTTAGGTTGATTACTTGGTTTAAGGGATTGGGAATTTACCGGGTGTCACATTCTCCCCCTGTTAAGCGAATTTCGTCCCGAAATTTAGGAGACGTTGCTGGCAGAAGCCATGCTCTGAAAGAGGTGTGGGTAATTCATGCGCATCTGGTCTTCTCTTTCCCAAGTGAATTCAGGCCCACGCCTCGAGTTCCATTGAACCTTTACTAACCTGATTCTGCTTCTGCGTAACTTTTGTTCCTTCCAATCGGTTACTGCTATAGGTTCTTCTACGAAGTGCAGCTGTTTGTCGATGTGAATCTCTTCCAACGGTAAAATCAACGTTTCATCAGATAAACACTTTTTGAGGTTGGACACATGAAACGTAGCATGAACTCCACTGAGTTCGGCGGGTAAATGGAGTTTATAAGCAACCGGACCGATCCTTTCTAGGATCTCAAATGGTCCAATGTTGCGCGGATTCAACTTTCCTCGCTTGCCGAAACGGGGGACTCCTTTCCATGGAGAGACTTTCAAAAGTACTTTATCCCCTACTTGAAACTCCAACGGTTTCCTTGGCACATCTGCGTAGCTCTTCTGTCTATCGCGCGCTGTCTTAAGGCGATCCCTTATCTGAAAAATCTTGTCTGTTGTTTCTTGGATCAATTCTGGACCAGTCATTTGCTTGTCACCCACTTCAGCCCAGCACAGTGGGGATCTACATTTGCGCCCATACAAAGCTTCAAACGGCGCAGCCTTGATGCTTGTGTGATAACTGTTGTTGTAAGAAAATTCAACCAATGGGAGATGAGTATCCCAGCTACCACCGAAATCGATTGCGCACGCGCGCAGCATATCTTCCAATGTCTGGATTGTTCGCTCGCTTTGCCCATCCGTTTGGGGATGATATGCCGTACTCATGTCAAGACGAGTACCTAAAGCCCCTTGTAACGATCTCCAAAATCTTGAGGTGAACCGACTATCTCTATCAGAAATGATGGACACTGGGACTCCATGTTTTGAAACTACTTCTCGAATATACAATCGGGCTAACTTTTCCATCTTATCGGTTTCCTTGATCGGCAGGAAGTGCGCTGATTTAGTTAGCCGATCTACAATAACCCAGATCGTGTCATAACCCCCAGGTGTCCTTGGCAGTTTGGTGATGAAGTCCATAGAGATTTGTTCCCACTTCCACATGGGAATTTCTGGCTGCTGAAGTAACCCCGACGGCTTTTGATATTCAGCTTTTACTCTTGAACACGTCAGGCACTTACTGACATACGTCGCGATGGCGCCTTTAAGATTGAGCCACCAATACAGCGTTTTAACATCTTGGTACATCTTGTCTGCGCCAGGATGTACGGAATACCGTGTCTTGTGAGCTTCGTTTAATACTTGCTCGCGCAATCCTCCCTTGAGAGGGACCCATATGCGGTTAGCGAAAAATAGATTGCCGTTCTCTTTAAGTTCCAAACTTTTAATCATACCGCCAAGGCATTCGTTTTTAACAAACTCTGGTTTCAAGGCTTCTTGCTGAGCGTCTCGGATGCGGGTAGAGAGATCTGTGTGAATGGTCAACCTTAGAGCCTTGACTCGTAGCGTTTTTATTCGCTCCTTCCTACTTAGCGCGTCTGCTACCACATTCGCCTTTCCAGGGTGGTACTTAATTTCACAATCATAATCATTTAACAACTCTACCCATCTTCGTTGCCTCATGTTTAAATCCTTTTGATCAAATATATGTTGAAGGCTCTTGTGATCCGTAAAGATTATACACTTTGTACCATAGAGGTAATGGCGCCAAATCTTTAGCGCGAAGACAACCGCTCCAAGTTCCAGATCATGCGTTGTGTAGTTCTTTTCATTGGTCTTGAGTTGGCGCGAGGCATACGCTATGACTTTGTCTCGCTGCATAAGGACACATCCGAGTCCCTGGTGTGAAGCGTCGCAGTAAACGACGATGTCGTCCGTCCCCTCGGGCAGAGACAAAATTGGCGCACTACATAACTTCTGTTTCAACATTTGAAACGCTGCTTCCTGATTTTCGCCCCAAACAAACTTCTTGTCTTTCTGAGTTAACGCGGTCAGAGGTAGAGCTATCTTGGAGAAGTTCTCGATGAAGCGTCGATAGTAGCCAGCTAGTCCTAGGAATTGCCTCACCTCAGTTGGGGTTTTTGGCGCTTCCCAGTTTTCGATGGCCTTGACTTTGGAAGGATCAACGTGTATTCCTTTCTCGTTTACAACGTGACCGAGAAAGTGAACTTCTCTAAGCCAAAACTCACATTTGGAAAACTTTGCATACAACTTTTCTTTCCTCAACAAATCCAAAATCAATCTCAGGTGTTGCTCATGCTCGGCCTTGGTCCGAGAGTAAATCAGAATATCATCTATAAACACAATCACAAACTTTTCCAAGTATGGTTTGCACACGCGGTTCATCAGATCCATGAATACAGCCGGCGCATTAGTTAGCCCGAAAGGCATCACTAAGAACTCATAATGGCCGTATCTAGTTCGGAAGGCTGTTTTCGGCACATCTTCCTCATGGACCGTAAGTTGGTGATATCCTGACCGTAGATCTATCTTCGAATAATAACTAGATCCCTGCAACTGGTCAAATAAGTCGTCAATCCTCGGTAAGGGGTACCGATTCTTGACTGTCAGCTTGTTCAGCTCCCTATAGTCAATACACATTCTGAACGAACCATCCTTCTTCTTAACAAACAGTACTGGAGCTCCCCAAGGTGAGAAGCTTGGGCGTATGAAACCCTTATCCAATAGTTCCTGTAGCTGATTGGATAGCTCTTGCATCTCAGATGGAGCTAATCGATAAGGCGCTCGAGCTACTGGCGCAGCTCCTGGGACTAAATCAATACGAAATTCGACTTGTCGCGGCGGCGGTAATCCGGGCAAATCTTCAGGAAAAACTTCTGGAAATTCGCGCACTACTGGTAAGTCTTCAATTCTTCGCTCATCTCCTTTCTTCTCTACTACATGCGCCAGGAAGGCGTAGCACCCTTTCCTTAGACACTTGCGCGCCTTTAGGCACGAAATCAGTTTTGTCGCAACTCCCCTTCTTTCCCCTTGAATTACCAAGGTCTCTCCGTTCAACAGTGGGACCCGAACCTGCTTCTCATGGCAAATAACTTCCGCGTGGTTCTCGACTAACCAATCCATACCTATCACAATGTCAAAACTTCCCAAGTCTATTGACAACAAGTTAATATTGAACCCGTGACCTCCCATGACTATAACACATTGTTCAGTTCTTTCGTTTGCGCATAACTGCCTACCATTGGCTAGTTCTATAGTATAAGGTGTGTCTAGCCTACTGGTTGCTAGGCCTAGGGAGTCTTTAAACTCAGCGGATATAAAACTTAGGTCAGCGCCAGTATCAAATAAGACAGATGCAAAATGGCCGTTAAGCAAAAACGTACCGGTTACCACATTCGGCTCTTCTTTAGCTTCACCCGCGCCGATCACAAAAGCTCTCCCGCGTGCTTGGTTTCCCTTTTGCGGGCAATCCCGACTAAAATGCCCTGGCTTCCAGCATGCGTAGCAGTTGTCGCTCGCTCCAGCTTCTCTGACACGGCAATTTATCGTCTTGTGCCCTGGTCTGCCACATTTGGCACATTCGATTCTTGCGCATTCACCCTCGTGGTGATACTTGCATTTGTTGCACCATGGGCGAGGCCCGCTGTATCCTTTCCTTGATGGCTCCGCGGCTTGGATCGCGTAAGCCCTTACGCTCTCCTGCTTCTTGAACGGTGGTTGCTTGGAGTCGGACCCTCGGTGGTGAGAGTTCCACTTCCTCTTGGGACAGAGGTTCGCTGCTCGATTCCGCGCGTAGTTAACATACCCGCACGGACCGTATCCCTTGTAGGGGTGATGGCCCGCGCTACCGCCTCATCAAAGGTTGGAGGCGCTGCGGCGTTGAGCGGAACCCTAACAACAGGAGGTAACCCAAAGATATACCTCTCGATCTTCTTTTCCTCCGTGTTTGCCATGTCTGGCACCAACTGGCAAAGCTCGTTGAACCGGTTGTTGTAGGCGTCGATATCCGTTCCTACCATGGTGTGGTTCCAGAATTCCTGTTGTAGGTTCTGAATTTCTGCGCGAGAGCAGAACTTTCTCATCAACATTTCCTTCAATTCCTCCCAGGTCTTGTGGAGAGCAACTTCTCGCCCCAATGTTTTCGTTTGAAGCTTCCACCAAGACGAAGCTGCCTCTTGGAACATGCAGGTCGCGTAAAGGACCTTCTGGTTCTCACTACATCCGCTAATGGAGAGAACTGTCTCCATCTTGTCAATCCAGTTGTAGAGCCCAATGGCCCCTTCAGTACCCTTGAATGGCCAAGGCTTACAGGCCATGAATGTCTTATAGGAGAATCCTTTGTCCAAGGCTCCTGATTCGGGTTCTGGGGTCTCATTCTGACGACCCTGACTTGATTCGGCCTTGCTGGCCTCATGTGTTGCGATTGCTTGCGCAATTATTTCCGCGAGTTTTTCGGGTGTCATGGTAATTCCCTTGGCTCTGGTTGGAGGCATTCTCGCTTTAAAAGAGAATGAAAATATGTTAAACTTAGCGCATGTACTCTGAGCACATAATGTTCTTTATCTTTATTTACTAGACACTGTGTGACCCGTGTTCCTAAGTGTGTGTATAGTTTCTTTTGAAAATATTTTCTTTGAAAAATATTTCATGCGATTCCCCAACGGTTATAGTCTAGGTTAAAACTTCTTTTCCTAGTTCGCTATAACCAGTGCTCTGATACCAATCTGTCACACCCGGCCCTGAGCGGCGGAAACAGCCGGGCGCGCGCGAGTGGGGATTGATAATTAAGCACGGGCCATTGCAAACATTCAAAGTAAGATTTTCATTGCGCATGAAAAGTTTAATACAAATACATTGCATTGTTTAAAAATTACATAAAAACATCCAAGTGTAAAAACTGTTGAAGATTTCCACGCCATATCCCCTTGCGCGGCGGGAACAACCACGCGCATCGAAGGGATAGAACTAAAATCTTCCAAAAAGCTAGTTTTAGATGTTCAGCGTGAGGTGCTCTAAGTGTGACTCCATGTGCTACCTAGTTATCTCCTGAAAGACACGTAAAAACATTTGGATCAGTATAAACTGAGTGAGTTCACAAGTTTTAGTAACTATATAAATCGCATTGCATCAAAGTCTTGATAAAATCATATTGAAGCACATTTCTGATTTCATGTCTAAACATATACTTGTTAATCCGTATAAAAACATAGATCTGACACATATTTCTGATAAAAGTCGTTCCGCGGGCTACGCGCGATCATTACCGGAAGTGTGCTCGTCCATGCAAAGTGGCGCTGCCACTACGAGTTAAATAATATAATGCCGTCCCGCGGTTTACGCGTGGACATTTCTGAAAAATCGTGCTCGTCTATGCAAAGAGGCGCTGCCCCTACGAGCTAATCAATAATTCCGTCCCGCGGGTTACGCGCGGACGTGGTGCCGGAAAACAAGGCGCTCGTCCATGCAAAGAGGCGCGACCCCTACAAGCGGGCTCAAACCCATAGTACTGCCCCATGACCATACTAGGCACTCGTCCATGCAAAGAGGTGCGACCCCTACGAGTGGGTGGATCAAACCAGCAGTCCCTACCCTTAGAGTTCCAATGGTAAAGTGATCACTTACTCGAATTCTGGCGCACATACATCGTAAACCAAAGATAACCGTTTGCATTGCTCATCATGAAACATAATTTAAACACAATCGTTTGCATAACTTGTAAGTATACCATGATAAATCGTAATTTAAGTACGTGTCCCTCGCCCCGAAAACAGTTTAAAAATAGTGAAAACAGTGAAAACAGGGGCTGTGAGACTCACCTGTGGTTCTTGTTAAGGGATTAATCGAGATTCGGGTTTTCTTGGTGTTGGCCTTTGAATTGAAGGTCTAGAATACGATTAAATAACAAGAAGTATATATATTAAGATCAAGAAATAGGAGAATATAAGGGTTGGAAAGTAGATCTCAAGGTTATATTCTCGGCTTACCTAGTAACAGGATCGGAAACGAAAACAACGGATGCTTGGGAGATGATTAGTGCAAGTTGCAGTTCTTAAGAGAGAAGTTTGAAGTGTGTTTTGGGTGATAATTTAGGTTATATATTTATAGGCAAACTCAAGGGAACACAATCCCTTGCTTTAGGGGATTGTAATCTTTTCATATCTAGGTGTAATGATGATAAAGTATGGAAATTATTATTATTTATTTAAGAGTGGAGTAGTGGATAAAAGATTTTGATTTGATTTGGACAGGACATGCAGGTCTGTGGTTGGTGAGAATAGGGTGGCTGACAGTTGACTTTTCGTGTTACAGTGTGCTTTTTCAGGTACTTTTGTCAGTGTACAGTAAAAAGTGGAAAATCTCTGAAACACGCTACTGTTTCCTTTTGGGCGGGAGTAATCTCCTTACATCTGGAGAATAGACTAAGTGTTCTGCGCGTATCACTTGGTGCGCATAGCTTTCTGCGTGAAGGACATTTCTTTGCTGCGGGTAGGTGCGTAACCTTCTCGCAGTTAGGGACATTGAGTTTCATTTGTAGATTCTCCAGGTGGTCTTGGTATTTCAACATAGTGATCAGTTATGTTGAAGTCAATTCCATCTTGGAGCTTCAGACAAACTAGCTCTCAATGTTCCCGCCATGCGGGGAGGTTAGTTCCCCTTCCGCACGCGCATAAACGATTTGGGATACACCCGCCTTAGCATCATGCGAGACGGTCAGCCCATTAGACAACATTAAGTTATAGAAACATAAAACCAATACACTCGCGCATGGCGCATATAACATATGCCCACGCAGGTTCTTAACATGGCGCGCTCGCGCAGGGTGCACATAATATGCCTGCGCTGACTAACATGGCGCGCTCGCGCAGGGCGCACATAACATACTTACCTAATATTTAGGTTGATTACTTGGTTTAAGGGATTGGGAATTTACCGGGTGTCACAGGTGCGGCTTGAATACTCGTGTGATAGCTATTTTTATACGAGAATTCCATTTGGTGTAAGTGGTCATCCCAACTTCCACCTAAGTCTATCACACAAGCGCGGAGCATGTCTTCAAGTGTTTGAACTGTCCTTTCACTTTTCCCATCAGTTTGTGGATGATAGGCGGTGCTAAGGTTTAACTTTGTGCCTAACGCTTGTTGGAATCTTTTACAGAAATGAGACGTAAAACGACTGTCTCGATCAGAAATTATACACAACGGTACTCCATGAAAAGAAACAATGTTGTTCACATAGATACGCGTTAATTTATCCATTGAGTAGGATTCGTTGATGGGTATAAAGTGTGCGGATTATGTTAGTCTATCCACGATAACCCAAATAGCATTATGTTGTCGAGTCGTTTTCGGGAGTTTTGTGATGAAATCCATGGTTATTAACACCCACTTCCAAACGGAAAGTTCGGGTCGCTGAAGCAATCCCGATGGCTTTTGATGTTTAGCCTTGACCTTCAAACATGTTAGACATTTCGCAACATGCGAAGCGATGTCCTTTTTCATTCCCTTCCACCAGTAGTTTGATTTGAGATTTTGGTACATTTTGTCACTACCGGGGTGCATCATGTAATTGGACTTGTGAGCTTCGTTCATAATCTTTTCACATATGTCCGTGCATCATGTACCCAAATCCGCTTTCCCATTCTAAGGATATCATCGTCACCTTTGACTAGCGAGTCAATGGTGCCGTTATGTTTGGAGTTGAGCGGATTAGGTTTGTTCGATGAGATCTATTTGGAGTTATAGTCATAACGCTCGGACTCTTTTCTGCTTTTCATGTTCCTTACGACATAAGGCGTCGGCCACAACGTTGGCCTAACCCTCATGATTGACGATCTCACATTCGTAGTCATTCAAAGTTTCCATTCAGCGCCTTTGACGCATGTTAAGCTCTTTTTGCTCGAAAATGTGCTTCAAACTATTATGGTCGGTATACACAATAAATCTTACTCCATAGAGATAGTGCCTCCATATCCTCAATACAAAAATTATGGCGCCTAATTCTAGATTCTGAGTTGTGTAGTTCTTTTTGTGTACCTTGAGTTGATGAGAGTCGTATGCGATCACTTTCTTGCGTTGCATTAGTACACATCCTAAACCAGAATGGGACGCGCCACTAAAGACTACAAAATCCTCGGTACCTTCTAGCAAGGCTGGTATAAGTGCTTGGGTGAGTTTTCGTTTAAGTATATCGAACACCTCCTGTTGTTTGTTCCCCATTCATACTTGATATTTTTATGTGTTAAAGAAGTTAGGGGAACAACGATTCGGGAGAAGTTTTCAATGAACTTTCGATAATAGCCGGCCAAACCTAAGAAACTTCGGACCTCGATTGGCGACATTGGAGTTTCCAACTTAGTCAACGACAATCTTAGCGGGATCAACTTGACTACCATTCATATTTATGATATGTCTAAGAAATTGTATTTCGGGAAGCCAAAATTCACATTTTGAGAATTTGGCATACAAGTTCTCGGTTCTTAGTAATTCAAGTAAAATTTGGAGGTGAGTTTCATGATCATCCTTTGACTTAGAAAAAATAAGTATGTCGTCGATGAATACGATAACTAATATATCCAAGTAAGACTTGCATATTCAGTTCATCATATCCATGAACGCAGCTGGTGCATTAGTAAGCCCAAACAGCATGACCGTGAACTTATAATGTCCATACCTTGTTCAGAAAGCGGTTTTCGGAATATCATCGGATTGGACCTTGAGTTGGTGATAGCCGGAACGAAGATCTATTTTAGAAAAATAGCTTGTGCCTTTGAGTTGGTCAAAAAGATCATCGATTCGATGGAGTGGTTATTAGTTCTTGATTGTGACTTTGTTGAGAGCTTGGTAGTCGATACACATGTGCATTGATCCATATTTCTTCTTGATGAATAGTATTGGCGCTCCCCACAGTAATGAACTCGGTCCATTGATACCTTTCTCGAGTAGCTCGTCCAGTTGCTTCTTTAGTTCTTTGATCTCGGTTGGAGCTAGACGGTATGGAGCCTTCGCGATTGGAGCGGTTCCAGGCATTAGATCGATCCTAAATTCGACTTCTCTATTGGGAAGAATACCGGGTAGTTCATCGGGAAAAACATCGGAGAATTGGAAAACGATAGGTACATATTTTATTTCATTGGGTTTGGATACTTCGGTGACGTAGGCCATGAATGCTAAGCATCCTTGGTTCAAACATTTGTTAGCCCTTATCATAGAGATTAGGCTAACTTGGGCAGCGTCTTTATCCACTTCAATTCGGATAGTTTGTTTATCAGGGACTTAGAGTTCGACGGTTTTGCTATTGCAAATGATACGAGCATGGTTGTTGGATAACCAATTCATACCAAGTACAATTTCAAAACCAGCAAGAGTCATTGGCAACAATTGTATGGGTAGAACATAACCAGCTAAAAGATTTTTTCTGTTTTCAAAGGCATCGGAGATCTTGACTATTTCACCACTAGCGGTCTCGAAGCTTAGAGTTTTATTTAGTTTTTTCAAAGGTTCATTTAATAGACTACAAAGTTATAATCTATAAAACTTAAATTGGTGCCCGATCAAACAAAACTCTAACATAAGTGTCGTTAACTAGGAACGTACCGGTGATGGTTTCCGGCATGTCGGCCGCCTTCTTGGGTCGAGGACGAAAACTCCCGCATTGCCTTTCTTGGCTTGACCACTTCCACCCGCACCACCAGTCGCGGGTTTGTTCTTAGGCATTCAAAGCTCAGGTTCCCAATTTCCTTTTTCTGGCAATTGGCTGTTGCGTGGCTGGGTCTATGACACGATTCACAGATAGTTGTGGTAGAATACGGAGCATAACGGCATTGCCCTCTATGGTGCTTTTTGCACGTCTTGCAATACGGAGAATTCGAATTGAATCTGGTTCGGTTTGGTTTACGCCTTTGCCCTTGAATCGGGCGCTTCCTCCAGTCCTCCTTCGGTCGTTGGTTGACACGACCTTCTTGTCTTCCTCCTTATTGCGGACAACGCCGCCCATGAGATAACTAGCTAACTCCATTGCAGAGTTGGCAGTTTGCGGCAGGTGTGACCTCACCATGTCGCGTATTTCCTTCGAAAATCCTCATATGTATTGGGTGACTGTTGGTGCATAAATGTCAGTAGTTCATATGTCTAATGTCTGTAATCGAGTCTGTAATATTGTTTATGTATTTGTTTGTTTAAAGCGAAGTTGTTGACAAGTTCGCTTAGGCGAACTTGTTAACCAAGCGAAGTTGTTGACAAGTTCGCTTAGGCGAACTTGTTAACCAAGCGAAGTTATGGACAACTTCGCCTGAGGCGAAGTTGTCGTGTATTTATATAGGTTACGGCTTGTAGTTCAAGTTGTTCGTGTGAGTCAAGTGACGTGAGGTCGAGAGTCTGTAACTGTGATTATATCACGTGTTGAGTTATTAATATAACGTGTGTTTGTTCGTATCGTATTCGTGTGTTCGTGTGTTTGTGTTCTACGTCCGTAACGATCTACACAGGGTTTCCGCACCTGTGTATATCGGGATATCTCGTGTGATCCGTCCAGGGAACCTACAGTGACTTTGCTGGACTCAGGGTTGACCAGCAGGGGAACGTGTTAGTGCACGGTTTGTGACTGGTGATTTGCAGTTAAAGTATTCAAGATTAAAGTATTCGATAGCTACGGAAAAGGGGGTGTCTGTTAGTGCACGAAATGGTTGTCCGAAGCATTCGAATAAGTTATACATAGTCTAGATTGTTTATTTATTGTAAATGGCCCATTCACTATGGTTTGTATAGCGAATGAGGTCCATTCGTTATATGCTAGGCTAGTTTGTTAAGGTATAAGCTCATTGGTTATGGTAGCATAACGAATGAGAACTGGTTCGTTAAGTGATTAGCCTAAACATAGCGAATTAGGCTTATGTTAACGAATGGGAGTGTGCAGCCTATATATAGGATGCTCCCATTCATAATTATGAGTGTTCACACACATGAGAGATGTGAGGTTCTCCATAAGTTATTATTATGTATTTATCCACCATAATGTATTCTCTCCATATTTATCAATAAACTATGTATTTAACGTAACTTTGATTCGTATTGTATAATCGATGTATCATAGCGGCTAGATCCGTAACGGGTTTCTACAGAACGCGGCGACAATATTCATGAAATTTGGTTTAATATTCCCGGATGCGAGTTCCTATGACCTTATGGTTGAGAAATTTCGTTTGGATCTGATCGGTTTCATGCATAGGACAGAATTTTGCCATTATAAACTCCTTGAATTCTTCCCATGAAAGATTGTACATTACTTGTCGACCTTTGCTCAAAATCAATGTGTTCCACCACTCTAAGACTTCGCCTTTAAACATTTGGGCGGAGTATTGTATGTTTTCTTAGTTGGAGCATTTACTTATAATTACTATTGAATCCATCTCCTCAAGCTATCTAACAGTCGCAATTGCGCCTTTGTCTCCATAGAACTCTTTTGGTCCGAAATACATGTAGTCTTTGAACGAACAACTATCGATTTTCATTTTCTTAAACTTTTTCTTGACTTCATCATCATATTTTGACTCTTGAACACTCTCTTCTACGTGAGATGGTTTAGGATGGGATTTGAAGATTTACGAGATGGTTCAACAGATTGAGAATGTTTAGATTTTCTTGACTGATATTTAGCTTCGGATTCAGACCTAACGGCATCTTTTATCATTTGTTGGATTTGGTTCATATATTTATCGGGAATTTTCTCTTCTTATTCTTATTTCTCGTGATCTTTCCCTTTTCTTTTCTTTTATCGACTTCTTTTCGAGAAGCTTCAACATTATTACTTTGTTGCAGCATTTTTCTTTTTCTTTTCAACTTTCCTTTTTAACTGAAATTTAACAAAATTTCATTTCTTAAAACTCGTATTTATTTATTTCATAGTCAATCATATATACATATATATCATAATTGATATATATATATATATATATACTCATTATTACAACACACATATATATATATATCGTTTTCTGATATATATATATATATATATATATATAGAGAGAGAGAGAGAGAGAGAACTCCTATTAATGAGAGAACTAGGGAACTTAATTAAAAACCATTAATTTTACTTTTTCAATGGCTAAAAAAAGAAGGGGAAAACAAAAAATAAATTGGGGTTTTTTAATAAGGGAGGGTAAACTTGGAATTAAGAAAATTCTAATCGTTATCTTCTCCATAGTTCTCCAGATCTACCCGCCGTTACTCCGCCGCCACTTCACCACCGCCGATCTACCACCTCAACTTTGACACAGGTAACTTTTTTATATCGATTTGTAGCTTCATAATTATGTCAGAATCGGTTTTAATCCAGACCTTCGCTCATCGCACGAAACTGTTATTTCAATCGTATAATTCCTCCAGATCTACTTTGAAATCGAGCACAATTCAAAAGGATTATAACAGATAAACAATTGTGATATTCAATTTCACATATTATCTCACCTATTAGGTGTATTATACATCTAATCAAAGTAAAATAACAAGGCTATCATGATCGAGGCTCTGTTTTTGTAATTTGCTTTTTGTTGAATTGAGTAACAATATAGTGCAGAAGAACAACAATTTGTACCCTAATTACAAATGAAAGCCATGGACAATGCACATGCTGATTAGTTCATGTATATTACATGAGTGTCCATGTATTGCATATATGTATTGCTATGTACTGCATATATGTGCAACTTTGATGTATTACATATATGTATTGCTATCTACTGCATGTATATAAGTATTACATACATGTATTACACACATAAAATATTTGCAGTGATGTTATAATACATGAATATGCAACTTTGAAGTATTACATATATGTAATACTTTATGTAGTTCATAAATGACGTATTATACTATATAAATTAGTCATATTGCATATATGTAGTGCTGCAAGTAATAATGTTTATGTAAGTGTATATTTTCATGTATATTGCATATGTGCAATGTGTTTGAACCAACTAATGTTAGTGTACCAAATGTATTTATTATAATTGCTTATATGTAATACTAGTGTATTGCATATAAATATAATGATTTACATTAATATATAACCAGGTGATGAAGAGTATACAAAAAAAAAAAGAAACCGTAGTGCTGAAAAAGCATGTCAAACGAGGTCAAGTCCAACAAATTGTTTATTTAATACATAATTATCTTAAAGAATTTTCATTCAAAAGATTATGTTATTATTAAAGGAACTAAAAACTAAATATATGGACAAAAAGTGTATTTGGTCATATTTAAATAATCTACTCTGACCTTTTACCCGACATTCCAGGTTTATACTTGGAATAGGCGTGATTCTGTTATAGTCGAGTTGCTTTATGATCATTCAATGACTGTAAATTGTGTGAGCTAGAATCCTAAGAGACTACATGATGCAGCGGTAAAATGATAACGAAGATCAAATCACGTTGATTCTACGAATTCCCGTGATGAACTTCAAGTAACCCCTAAATCCCAACCAAAGGTCTAGGGAAAATGAAGAGAAAAATCAAATTTGTTAATAATCAAGTCTATCTCTTCAGATTACATCAACATAATATAAATAGAGTTTCAAATACGAAATGGGCCTAAAATGGGCCATGGGCCAAACACAAACCCAAAAACAAAAACATAAATATTGACAAAAAAAAATAAAATGGCCCATAACTTTATTTAGGAGTCGTTTTTGGGCTTCAGAAAGGGGAAAACTGCCCACAATGTGCTCCTCATTTTAAGCTTCGATTTGACTGGTAATGGGCCTGAATAGAAGCTTCGTGGGCCAAGTTATGCCCGTTTTCGTGGGCCACCCTTTGTTGCGCGATCTTGGGCCTCCAGAAACATAATAGCTAGGTCTTCAAAACTTGGGCCCACATCATTCCCCCGTGGATAGATAAAATTCAACCTCGAATCCGCAACATCTTCATCCTCAGAAGTGTCCCCATAATAAGGTAGTAAATGCTTCACATTAAACACATCAGAACAACGAACGTGACTCGGTAGTTTTAAACGATAAGTATTTGAGTTTATTTTCTCCACAATTTCCACGGGTCCAATCTTCTTAGACGATAACTTGTTGTAGTCCCCAACAGAAAAAAGATATTTTGTCAAAACAGCCCAGACAAAATCACCTTCTTCAAATTCAACATGTCTTCGCTTTTGATCAGCAGCTTGCTTGGCTCGAACAAGGTTGTCATGCACATCTTTGTGAATTTCATGTAGCCCTTCAACAAAATCCTTCTCCTTTTTGGGTACAGAACCAGGAGCAGGGGGTGACATCAGGTCAAGGGGATCCCGTGGCTGAGCAGAATAAACCACCTGAAAAGTACTAAACCAGGTACTTCGATTGGCAGCATGATTATGGGCAAACTCATCTTGACATAACTTTTGATCCCAAGACTTCACATGATCCCCCACAAGACGTCGTAAAAGATTACCAAGGGACCGATTAACAACTTCCGTTTGCCCATCCGTTTGAGGGTGATAGGCACTACTGAAGTTAAGTTGAGTGTTCACCATTTTCCATAGGCTGCGCCAAAAATGACTCAAGAAACGAGTATCCCGGTCAGAAACAATAGAAGATGGCAAACCATGCAAACGATAAACATCCCGGAAGAATAATTGAGCCACATTAACTGCATCTGTCGTCTTCTTGCAAGGAATAAAGTGCACCATCTTGGAGAACCGATCAACAACAACAAAGATCGAATCGGTGCCCCTCTGAGTCCGAGGTAACCCCAACACAAAATCCATAGTAATGTCAGTCCAAGACTTTGAAGGGACTGGTAAAGGCATATAGAGACCCGCATTAGTTGCAATGCCCTTTGAGACTTGGCAAATTCGACACCTTTTTACATAACGATCTACCTCTTTCCTCATAGTAGGCCAAAAGTAGGAAGACTGCACCAAACGTAAAGTACGGTCACGACCAACATGACCCTCCCCATGTAACTCCTGAATAATTTTCAACCGAAGACTGGAGTCAGGAATACATAGCTGATTCCCTTTGAACAAAAACCCATCATACAAAAGAAAGTCTGACTTCTGACCCGCTTGCACATCCTGCAATACAACTGAAAAATACGGGTGAGTGGTTAACTGCTCACGAATAACATCCAACCCGAACACATTGATCCTCACAACAACAAGCAGATTCCCCCTCCTGCTCAAGGCATCAGCAACACGTTTTTAAACACCAGTTTTGTGTTTGACCACAAAAGTAAACTTTTCAAGAAAAGCTAACCAACACCCGTGCTTATGAGATATCTTGTCTTGCGTGCGAATATGCCTTAGAGAATCATGATCAGTGAATAAAACAAACTCTTTATGAAACAAATAGTGACGCCAATGCTTTACAGTTTGGACCACTGCATAAAACTCCAGGTCATAAGTACTATATCTCAACTTTGCCCCTGTTAACTTCTCACTAAAATAAGCAATTGGTCGACCCCCTTTGCTGAGGACCCCGCCAATCCCAACCTTCGAGGCATCAGTATGAAGTTCAAAAACTAGCGAAAAGTTAGGCAATACCAGAATTGGCGCGGGTAGTGAGTTTTACCTTGATAACCTGAAAAACTAGTGAAAAGTTAGGCAATCCCAACCTTTGAGGAATCAGAGTTTGCCAAAATATGCTCCTCGTCTCAAGCTTCGATTTGACTGGTAATGGGCCTGAAACGGAGCTTCGTGGGCCAACTTAAGCCCGTTTTCATGGGCCACCCTTTGTTGCGCGATCTTGGGCCTCCAGAAACACAATAGCCTGGTTTTCAATACTTGGGCCCACATCATTCCCCCTGGATAGAAAAAATTCGACCTCGAATCCGCAACATCTTCATCCTCAGAAGTGTCCCCGTAATAAGGTAGTAAACGCTTCACATTAAACACATCAGAACAACGAACGTGACTCGGTAGTTTTAAATGATAAGCATTTGAGTTTATTTTCTCCACAATTTCCACGTGTCCAATCTTCTTAGCCGTTAACTTGTTGTAGTCCCCAACAGAAAAACGATCTTTTGTCAAAACAGCCCAGACAAAATCACCTTCTTCAAATTCAACATGTCTTCGCTTTTGATCAGCAGCTTGCTTGTACTTTGAATTGGCTCGAACCAGGTTGTCATGCACATCCTTTTGAATTCATGTAGCCTTTCAACAAAATCCTTCACCTTTTTGGGTACAGAACCAGGAACAGGGGGTAACATCAGGTCAAGGCGTCCCCGTGGCTGAGCAGAATAAACCACCTAAAAAGGACTAAACCCGGTACTTCGATTGGCAGCATGATTATGAGCAAACTCAGCTTGACATAACTTTTGATCCCAAGACTTCACATGATCCCCCACAAGACGTCGTAAAATATTACAAATGGACCGATTAACAACTTCCGTTTGCCCATCCGTTTGAGGGTGATAGGCACTACTGAAGTTAAGTTGAGTGTTCACCATTTTCCATAGGCTGCGCCAAAAATGACTCAAGAAATGAGTATCCCGGTCGGAAACAATAGTAGATGGCAAACCATGCAAACGATAAACATCTCGGAAGAATAATTGAGCCACATTAACTGCACCTGTCGTCTTCTTGCAAGGAATAAAGTGCACCATCTTGGAGAACCGATCGACAACAACAAATATCGAATCGTTACCACTCTGAGTCAGAGGTAACCCCCACACAAAATCCAAACAAATGTCAGTCCAAGGCTTTGAAGGGACTGGTAAAGGCATATAGAGACCAGCATTAGTTGTAGTGCCCTTTGAGACTTGGCAAATTCGACACCTTTTAACATAACGATCTACCTCTTTCCTCATAGTAGGCCAAAAGTAGGAAGACTACACCAAATGTAAAGTACGGTCACGACCAACATGACCCTTCCCATGTAACTCCTGAATAATTTTCAACCGAAGACTAGAGTCAGGAATACATAGCTGATTCCCTCTGAACAAAAACCCATCATGCAAAAGAAAGTCTGACTTCTGACCCGCTTGCACATCCTGCAATACAACTGTAAAATACGGGTCAGTGGTTAACTGCTCACGAATAACATCCAACCCCAACACATTGATCCTCACAGCAACAAGCAGATTCCCCCTCCTGCTCAAGGAATCAGCAACACGGTTTGAAACACCAGTTTTATGTTTGAACACAAAAGTAAACTTTTCAAGAAAACCTAACCAACGCCCGTGCTTATGAGATATCTTGTCTTGCGTGCGAATATGCCTTAGAGAATCATGATCAGTGAATAAAACAAACTCTTTATGAAACAAATAGTGACGCCAATGCTTTACAGCTTGGACCACTGCATAAAACTCCAGGTCATAAGTACTTTATCTTAACTTTGCCCCTGTTAACTTCTCACTAAAATAAGAAATTGGTCGACCCCCTTGATTGATGACCTCGCCAATCCCAACCTTCGAGGCATTAGTATGAAGTTCAAAAACTTGTGAAAAGTTAGGCAATAACATAATTGGTGCGGTAGTGAGTTTTTCCTTGATAACCTGAAAAACTAGTGAAAAGTTAGGCAATCCCAACCTTCGTAAAATCAGAGTTTGCCACAATGTGCTCCTCGTCTCAAGCTTCGATTTGACGGGTAATGGGCCTGAAACGGAGCTTCGTTGGCCAAGTTATGCCCGTTTTCGTGGGCCACCCTTTGTTGCGCGATCTTGGGCCTCCAGAAACATAATAGCTCGGTCTTCAATACTTGGGCACACATCATTCCCCCTGTATAGAAAAAATTCGACCTCGAATCCGCAACATCTTCATCCTCAGAAGTGTCAGCTTAATAAGGTAGTAAATGCTTCACATTAAACACATCAGAACAACGAACGCGACACGGTAGTTTTAAACGATAAGCATTTGAGTTTATTTTCTCCACAATTTCCATGGGTCCAATCTTCTTAGCCAATAACTTGTTGTTGTCCCCAACAGAAAAACGATCTTTTGTCAAAACAACCTAGACAAAATCACCTTCTTCAAATTCAACATGTCTTCGCTTTTGATCAGCAGCTTGCTTGTACTTTGAATTGGCTCGAACCAGGTTATCATGCACATCTTTGTGAATTTATGTAGCCCTTCAACAAAATCCTACACCTTTTTGGGTACAGAACCAGGTACAGGGGGTGACATTAGGTCAAGGGGTCCCCGTGGTTGAGCAGAATAAACCACCTGAAAAGGACTAAACCCGGTACTTCGATTGGCAGCATGATTATGAGCAAACTCAGCTTGACATAACTTTTGATCCCAAGACTTCACATGATCCCCCACAAGACACCGTAAAAGATTACCAAGGGATCGATTAACAACTTCCGTTTGCCCATCCGTTTGAGGATGATAGGCACTACTGAAGTTAAGTTGAGTGTTCACCATTTTCCATAGGTTGCGCCAAAAATGACTCAAGAAACGAGTATCCCGGTCAGAAACAATAGAAGATAGCAAACCATGCAAACGATAAACATCCCGGAAGAATAATTGAGCCACAGTAACTTCATCTGTCCTCTTCTTGCAAGGAATAAAGTGCATCATCTTGGAGAACCGATCAACAACAACAAATATCGAATCGTTACCCCTCTGAGTCCGAGGTAACCCCTACACAAAATCCATACTAATGTCAGTCCAAGGCTTTGAAGGGACTGGTAAAGGCATATAGAGACCCGCATTAGTTGCAGTGCCCTTTAAGACTTGGCAAATTCGACACCTTTTAACATAACGATCTACCTCTTTCCTCATAGTAGGCCAAAAGTAGGAAGACTGCACCAAGTGTAAAGTACGGTCACGACCAACATGACCCTCCCCATGTAACTCCTGAATAATTTTCAACCGAAGACTGGAGTCCGGAATACATAGCTGATTCCCTTTGAACAAAAACCCATCATGCAAAAGAAAGTCTGACTTCTGACCCGCTTACACATCCTGCAAGACAACTGAAAAATACGGATCAGTGGTTAACTGCTCACGAATAACATCCAACCCCAACACATTGATCCTCACAGCAACAAGCAGATTCCCCCTCCTGCTCAAGGAATCAGCAACACGGTTTGAAACACCAGAGTAAACTTTTCAAGAAAACCTAACCAACGCCCGTGCTTATGAGATATCTTGTCTTGCGTGCGAATATGCCTTAGAGAATCATGATCAGTGAATAAAACAAACTCTTTACAGCTTGGACCACTGCATAAAACTCCAGGTCATAAGTACTATATCTCAACTTTGCCCCTGTTAACTTCTCACTAAAATAAGAAATTGGTCGACCACCTTGACTGAGGACCCCGCCAATCCCAACCTTCGAGGCATCAGTATGAAGTTCAAAAACTAGTGAAAAGTTAGGCAATAACATAATTGGTGTGGTAGTGAGTTTTTCCTTGATAACCTGAAAAACTAGAGAAAAGTTAGGCAATCCCAACCTTCGAGAAATCAGAGTTTGCCACAAAGTGCTCCTTGTCTCAAGCTTCGATTTGACTAGTAATGGGCCTGTAACGGAGCTTCGTGGGCCAAGTTATGCCCGTTTTCATGGGCCACCCTTTGTTGCGCGATCTTGGGCCTCCAGAAACATAATAGCCCGGTCTTCAATACTTGGGCACACATCATTCCCCCTGTATAGAAAAAATTCGACCTCGAATCCGCAACATCTTCATCCTCAGATGTGTCCCCGTAATAAGGTAGTAAATGCTTCACATTAAACACATCAGAACAACGAACGTGACTCGGTAGTTTTAAACGATAAGCATTTGAGTTTATTTTCTCCACAATTTCCATGGGTCCAATCTTCTTATCCGATAACTTGTTGTAGTCCCCAACAGAAAAACGATCTTCGTAAAATTCAACATGTCTTCGCTTTTGATCAGCAGCTTGCTTGTACTTTGAATTGGCTCGAACCAGGTTGTCATGCACATCTTTGTGAATTCATGTAGCCCTTTAACAAAATCCTTCACCTTTTTAGGTACAGAACCAGGTACAGGGGGGTGACATCAGGTCAAGGGGTCCCCGTGGCTGAGCAAAATAAACCACCTGAAAAGGACTAAACCCGGTACTTCGATTGGCAGCATGATTATGAGCAAACTCAGCTTGACATAACTTTTGATCCCAAGACTTCACATGATCCCCCACAAGACATAGTAAAATATTACAAATGGACCGATTAACAACTTCCGTTTGCCTATCTGTTTGAGGGTGATAGGCACTACTGAAGTTAAGTTGAGTGTTCTGTTTGATGTGTAGTAAAACACACTTACTTTCCTTATGATTTTATCATGGTTTTTATGCTTAATTTTTTATTTTATGTAAGTAATGGGGATAAGTGCAATAATTTAAAAAGTTTAAATGTTAATTGTAGGTTTATGAAAGATGGTGAAAAAAGAGTTAATTTGGAAGATTCTAGAGGTCTTTTTGGTCAAGTTTCAAAGCTACAACTCAAGGCCCAACCCAAGCCCACAAGTTAGAAGCCTTACATGATATTATATTAAGTTAATTAACTTAGTTTTCAGCCATTATCCAGCCAAAAACCCGAAATCAAAAAGAACCCTAACTCTTTTAAGAGTTCCGATCGTCAGCAGCAAAAGGAAGAAAAAAAGAAGAAAAGATCGGCGGCTGTGGTGGCTGTGACGGCTGGAGAGGAAGAAGAACACCAAGGAGACTCTTTTGCAGCTGCTAGGCATCTAATACATCCATAAACTCAGCCATATAACCCTAAGTAATCATCTTTAAGCTTTGTTTCTTGTTCAAGAACCCTAACTAGTTGAATTGATCTTTTTCTTTGGATTGTTTTGCAAGTAATTGATTGTTTGACTTTGATTTAGTTATTCTTGATCTTGAATGAGTT